>NC_045456.1:22304232-22315373 GCF_002776525.5 Piliocolobus tephrosceles | reverse complement strand
AAAAAAAAGGAGGGAGAGAAAGGAAAGAAGGAAGGAAAGGAAAGGGGAAGGGGAAGGGAAGGGAAGGGTCCCAGGCATCGCAGGCATCCCCATCCCAAATTCCTTCCACAGCTCACTGCGTCCCAGGTGTGGGATTAACAGAAGCGGCTGGTTACCTTTGCGGAGGCTGGCGAGACAGCTTGGCTCCAGCCCCGGCCCACACTGGGTCTCCCAGTGCTGCAGGATACAGAGAGGCTTTTCCAGCCCCTCCGGTGGCCCTTTCATCGCCGACAGCCGCGGGGGGCTGAGCCAGCCAAGGCTGAATTTGCAGAGGATGCTTCTGACCCCTAGTGTCCAAAACGTCCACATTAAAGGCGTGTCCGTGAGCAGGGGCTGGATAGGATGAAGGAGACCGGGCCTGCGGTTTAACGAGCTCTGCACAGACACTTGAAACCCATCTATGGGCCGGGCAAGGTGGCTCATGCCTGTAATTCTTTTTTTTTTTCAGCCGCGTCTCGTTCTGTCGCCCAGGCTGGGGTGCAGTGGCGTGATCTCTGCTCACTGCAAGCTCCACCTCCCAGGTCCAAGCGATTCTCCTGCCTCAGCCTCCTGAGTAGCTGGGATGACAGGCACCTGCCACCACGTGTGGCTAATTTTTATATTTTTAGTAGAGACGGGGTTTCACCATGTCGGCCAGGCTGGTCTCGATCTCCTGGCCTCAGGTGATCCACCCGCCTGGGCCTCCCAAAGGGCTGGGATGACAGGTGTGAGCCACCACGGCCGGCCTATAAATGGGTTATTGATGAACTCTTCATCCAGGAAAAGCTGAAGGCTCCAGGGCAGACTTTCTACAGCCAACGACAAGCGGAGGCAGAAGCAGGGAGATGAACCAGGATCATCTGTTAAGGGCCGAATTCTGTCCCCCAAAATGTATGTTAAGTTCCCAACTTCCAGTCTCTGTGAATAATGGGACCTTATCTGGAAATGTCATCAAAATGTAAATTGGATGAAGGTGAGCCGTAAATCCCATGAGTGTGGGTCTAAGAGACAGAAGGGGCCGGGCGCGGTGGCTCAAGCCTGTAATCCCAGCACTTTGGGAGGCCGAGACGGGCGGATCACGAGGTCAGGAGATCGAGACCATCCTGGCTAACATGGTGAAACCCCGTCTCTACTAAAAATACAAAAATTAGCCAGCCGTGGTGGCGGGCGCCTGTTATCCCAGCTACTCGGGAGGCTGAGGCAGGAGAATCGCTTGAACCCGGGAGGCGGAGCTTGCAGTGAGCTGAGATCGCGCCACTGCACTCCAGCCTGGGGGACAGAGTGAGACTCTATCTGGAAAAAGAAAAGAGAGAGAGAGAGAGACAGAAGAAGAGACACAGACACAGAGGAGACGGCCACATGGAGACAGAGGCAGAGACCGGAGTGATGCGGCCACAAACCCAGGGATGCCTGGAGCCCCCAGGACCTGGCAGAGGCAGGAAGGACCCTCCCCTAGAGCCCCCGGAAGGAACCGGATGGAAAACAGTGGCCTTCAGAAATATCTGTCCACATCCTAAAGGCCAGAACCTGGAGTGGGACCTTATTTTGAAACAGGTCTTTGCAGAAGTAATTTCTCAAGGATCTCAAGATCCGATCTGCCTGGATCAGGAAAGGTCCAAAATGCAATGACAGGTGTTCTCATCACACAGAAAAAGAGACAGAGACACAGAGGAGGAGGCCACGTGGAGACGGAGGCAGAGACTGGAGTGATGCGGCCACAGGCGCAGGGAGGCCTGGATGTCAAGATCCAATCAACCTGGATTAGAATAGGTGCAAAATACAATAGCTGATGTATTTTCTACTTTATTTTATTATTTTATTTTATTTTATTTTTATTTTTTGAGACAGAGTCTTGCTCTGTCCCCCAGGCTGGAGTGCAGTGGTGCGATCTCAGCTCACTGCAAGCTCCGCCTCCTGGGTTTAAGCCATTCTCCTGCCTCAGCCTCCCGAGTAGCTGGGACTACAGGCATGTGCCAGCACGCCTGGCTAATTTTGTATTTTTAATAGAGACGGGGTTTCTCCATGTTGGTCAGGCTGGTCCCGAACTCCCGACCTCAGGTGATGCACCTGCCTCGGCCTCTCAAAGTGCTGGGATGACAGGCGTGAGCCACCGCACCCGGCCCATCCGACTAAGTTTTTGTATTTTTAGCAGAGACGAGGTTTCCCCATGTTGGTCAGGCTGGTCTCAAACTCCTGACCTTAGGTGATCCACCTGCCTCAGCCTCCCAAAGTGCTGGGATGACAGGCGTGAGCCATCGCGTCCGGCCTAACTGATGTTTTTTATCAGAGAAAAGAGGAGACAGAGACACAGAGGAGGAGGCCACGTGGAGACGGAGGCAGAGACTGGAGTGACAGGACCACAAGCCCAGGAGCTGGGAGAGGCAGGAAGGATCCTCTGCTACAGCCTCCAAAGGGAGTGCAGTCCTGAGACACCTGGATCTCAAGACTCCTGGTCTGCAGGACTCAGAGAGGATAAATTGCAGGTGTTTTAAGACCCCCGGTTTGCTCTGCCCGCCCGAAAAAACTACCCACCCCACAAATGAAGGCTCCAAGCCGAATTCTCCCAGCACCACACGCCTGCAAGCACAGGCACGGCCAGCAGGTGTCAGTCAAGCCCTCAGAAAGAAGCTGCGTGGCTGAGTTCCTGAACGGTTTAAGGTTCTGGGATTTGGATAAATACGGTAATCACGAGATCAGGAGTTCGAGACCAGCCTGGCCAAATGGTGAAACCCCCGTCTCTATTAAAAATACAAAAAATTAGCCAGGGGTGGTGGCGGGTGCCTGTCATCCCAGCTACTCGGGAGGCTGAAGCGGAAGAATCGCTTGAACCTGGGAGGCAGGGATTGCAGTGAGCCGAGATCCTGCCGCTGCACTCCAGCCTGAGCAACAAAGTAAGACTCCATCTCAAAAAAAAAAAAAAAAACCCAAAATGCAGCGTAGGAGGTTCCAAGACCCCAGCAGAGCGTTCTTGGATCTCGTGCATGAAAGAATTCGAGCCAGGCGAAGTGGCTCACGGCTGTAATTCCGGCACTCTGGGAGGCCGAGGTGGGTGGATGACCTGAGGTCAGGAGTTCGAGACCAGCCTGACCAACATGGAGAAACCCCGTCTCTAGTAAAAATACAAAATTAGGCCGACGTGGTGGCTCAGTGATTCCAGCTACTCGGGAGGCTGAGGCAGGAGAATCGCTTGAACCCGGGAGGCAGAGGTTGCGGTGAGCCGAGATCGTGCCATTGCCCTCCAACCTGGGCGACAAGAGCGAAACTCCGTCTCAAAAAAAAAAAAAAAAAAAAAAGGAAGAGGAAAGAAGAAGAAGAAAGAAGAAGAAGAAGGAGGAGGAGGAAGAAGAAAGAAAATAGACAGTCTGTACCCACCCGTTGTGTTGAGGGGTGCTGGAAAACCCCGGACTTTTCTTGTGGAGGGTGGAGGGGAGGGATTCCAGGGTGAGTTAACAGCTGTCACATTTCCGCTGCTTGTTTCTGCCGGTTCAGTGTCCTGGGGGCTTGATTCAGTGCTAGCAATCCGGAGAAGAAAGGGTTAAAGGAATCCCTCCCCCAACCCTGGAATTCCAAAGCAGCAGCCCGGCTCAGATTACCCTCTTACCCCGAGGACGCCTGGAGTCTGGAATTTAACGGCTGGCCCCACTGCCTTTCTTTTAACTAATTACATCTGCAAGAGAATTGCAAATCAGGTCTCATTGCCAGAGACCAGGCATTGGGAAGTCAAAGTAGATATTTTGGGGCCGCTGTGCCCGGCCACCGGATGATCCACGTGCGTTCCCTCGTCTTCTGCGTCTGCCTGTCCTCAGCTGCAGAAAGGCCGGTTTTCCTGGGTGGAGAGCTCATGAGAAACCCATATATGCGTAGCGTTCCATTATTGGAACGCTAAGCTGATAGGAGTTACTTCTAGCCTCTTACTGAAGGTCCTGGCCAAGATCTGGTTTTACACACAAAAGAACTTGCAACCTCCGGCATACACGGGACCTCCAATGTCCGTGCAGAGCTCAATAAACTACAGGCCCCGGGCCCCTGAACCCACCCAGTCCTTGCTTGGGGACAGGCCTTTGATTTGGGAATCTTGAACACAAGAGGGGCCAGGGGCATCCTCTGCAGATTCAGCCCTGGCCGGTTCAGCCCCCAGCGGCTGTCGGCTGTAGAAGGGGTCACACAAAGGACTGGAAAGGCAGGTCACAGCGGGAATCCTGAGGCACTCAGGAGCCAGGCTGGAGCCAGATTGTCTGGTAGTCCTCCAATATACCCAGCAGGTTGGATGAATCCCACATCACGGACGCTGTGAGCTGTGGAAGGAGTTTGCGATGAGGATGCCAGGGGATGCTTATAGCTCTTGCTGCTGGAGCTGCCTCTGGGACAGGAAATGACACATTGTACCAGGAAGGTCTCTGTCCAGCCCAGACCACTTGGCCCTTCCTGGTGTTACCCAAATCCTGGAGGGCTCCTCTAGGCCATTGAGGTTCCTGGACTCCACTTTTAGCCAGAGCCAGCTAGGAAGAGGCTGGGAGCTTGTGAAAGTCTGAGGGTTGGCCAGGTGCGGTGGCTCACGCCTGTCATCCCAGCACTTTGGGAGGCCGAGGCGGGTGGATCACTTGAGGTCAGGAGTTCGAGACCAGCCTGGCCAACATGGTGAAACCCCGTCTCTACTAAAAATACAAAAAGTAGCCAGGCGTGGTGGAACAGGCCTGTAATCTCAGCTACTGGGGAGACTGAGGCAGGAGAATCGCTTGAACCCGGGAGATGGAGGTTGCAGTGAGCTGAGATCACACCACTGCACTCCAGCCTGGGACACAGAGCAGACTCCATCTCAAAGAAAAAAAAAAAGCCTGATGGTCCTGGGAATTCCACCCAAACTGAAAACCCAAAACAGCTGTTCCTGGCCCCCGTTAAGACACCAGACACCCCCTCCAGGTTGGCCTTCAGGAACGTAAGTGTCTTGTTTTTCTAAGACCACCAGAGCGAGCAAAAGAACCAGCAAGTAGGCAAAGGTCAGGCGCAAAACTGCACATTTATTTTGGTAACCTAAGGTGTGCGGGAGAAGTCTGTCGGCCTCCGGCAAAGGAGGCCGGCAGAGTCCCCCCGCGGTGGGGCTCTCGGACGGACTTCCCACAGTCCCGACATCCCGACAGGACTGGGGCTGTAAGAGGGCCGCGTGGCTCAATGGTGGAGAGCGGCTTTTCTAGGAGTGGGAGGGCAATAGGTGGGGCATGGGCGTGTCAGGGGCGTTCCACAGGTGCGACCAGGTAAATCTTGGTCTCTTCAGATTGACGTCACCTGGCGCATGCCCAGTTGGTCTGCACCCCTCCCTGGGGGCCGGCTGCATTTTCGCGCGCGCGGGAAAAGTTGGGAGGGGGAGGTGAAGAACCCGGACGTGCACCATCTTGCCTCCGGGCGGGAAAAGTTGGGAGGGGGGGATGAAGAACCCGGAAGTACACCATCTTGCCTCGGTTCGTCCAAACAGTAAGAACCAGGTATAACAATATATGTAGGTTGCTTTTCTCTTTTTCCTAGTGGTGGCAGAATCAAATTAGTAACAACTGTTTTTTTTTTTTTTTCCTGCTTATTTCTCTCTCTCTTTTTTTATTTTTTATTTTTTTTGAGACAGTCTTGCTGTGTTGGCCAGGCTGGTCTTGAACTCCTGGGCTCAAGTGATCTTCCTGCCTCGGCCTCCCAAAGTGCTGGGATTAAAGGCATGAGCCACCGTGCTAGGCCTATATTTCTTCTTTTATTTGTTATTATTTATTTATTATTTATTTATTTTTTATTTTTTCTGAAGACAGAGTCTCGCTCTGTCGCCCAGGCTGGAGTGCGGTGGTGCGATCTCGGCTCACTGCAAGCTCCGCCTCCCGGGTTCAAGCCATTCTCCTGCCTCAGCCTCCCGAGTAGCTGGGACTACAGGAATGCACCACCACACCTGGCTTATTTTTTGTATTTTTAGTAGACATGGGGTTTCACCATGTTGGCCAGGCTGGTCTCCTGACCTCGTGATCCACCTGCCTCGGCCTCCCAAAGTGCTGGGATTACAGGCGTGAGCCAGCACGCCCAGCCTATTATTTTTTGTTTATTTGTTTGTTTGTGACAGACTCTCGCTCTGTCACCCAGGCTGCAGTGCAGTGGTGCGATCTCGGCTCACTGCAACCTCCACTTCCTGGGTTCAAGCGATTCTCCTGCCTCAGCCTCCCAAGTAGCTGGGACTAGAGGTCCACACCATCATGCTCTGCTCATTTTGTTTTGTTTTGTTCTGTTTTAGCAGAGACCAGGTTTCCCTACCTTGACCAGGCTCTAACTGCTGACTTCAGGTGATCCACCTGCCTTTGCCTCCCACAGTGCTGGGATTACAGGCATGAGCCACCATGCCCAGCATATTTCTTTTTTTATTTTTTTATTTTTATTATTTATTTTATATTTATTTATTTATTTATTTTTTGAGAAGGAGTCTCGCTCTGTCGCCCAGGCTGGAGTGCAGTGGCGCGATCTCGACTCACCACAACGTTCACCTCCTGGGTTCAAGCCATTCTCCTGCCTCAGCCTCCCGAGTAGCTGGGATTACAGGCGCCCGCCACCACACCTAGCTAATTTTTGTATGTTTAGTAGAGACAGGGTTTCACGATGTTGGTTAGGCTAGTCTTGAACTCCTGACCTCATGATCCGCCCACCTCGGCCTCCCAAAGTGCTGGAATTACAGGCGTGAGCCACCGCGCCCGGCTGTCTTTTTTTAAATGGAAGTGACCAGCATGGGCTGGGCGCAGTGGCTCACGCCTGTAATCCCAGCACTTTGGGAGGCTGAGGCAGGCGGTTCACGAGGTCAAGAGATCGAGACCAGCCTGGCCAATATAGTGAAAACCCATTTCTACTAAAAATACAACAATTAGCTGCGTGTAGTGGTGAGTGCCTGTACTCCCAGCTACTCGGGAGGCTGAGGCAGGAGAATCGCTTGAACCTGGGAGGCGGAGGTTGCAAAGAGATCGAGACCAGCCTGGCCAACATGGTGAAACCCCGTCTCTATTAAAAATACAACAATTAGCTGGGCGTGATGGTGGTGCCTGTAGTCCCAGCTACTCAGGAGGCTGAGTCAGGAGAATGGCTTGAACCCAGGATAGGGAGGTTGCAGTGAGCCGAGATCGTGCCACTGCACTCCAGCCTGGGCGACAGAGCAAGACTCTGTCTTGAGGGAAAAAAAGTAAAACAAGAATGATAAACATGGGAGAGGTTTTGTCCGTGCAGAGACAGCTAAGGTGAGGTCCCGAGCAGCTGTCTTCTGGGACTTGCCTTAGATTTGGAAGTTTTGGACACAAGGAGCCAGAAGCGCTCTCCAAATCCTCCTAGGCAAGCTGGGACGCTAGAAGAAGTTGCAACAGGGATTTGGGATGTGGGGATGCAGCAGCAGGGCAGAAAACGGACGTGTGGCTGGCAGCTCCTAGCCCAGAAAACCTGGTCGCCCTTGGCAGTTAGAAGTCAGGACGTGCTGAGGCCCCGGCCAGCCGGCGGCACTGTCAGAGGCGTTTCAACCTGCAGCAAGTCCAACTTGAAGAAGAGCTCGGTAAAATGAGGCTGAGACCAGCTGAGCTGCATTCTCAGACGGTTAAAGCATTCTCTGTTTTTCTTATTCTCATTATTTTTGAGACGGAGTCTCGGTCTGTTGCCCAGTCTAGAATGCAGTGGCACCATCTCGGCTCACTGCAACCTCTCCCTCCCGGGTTCAACCAATTCTCCTGCCTCAGCCTCCCAAGTAGCTGGGATTACAGGTGCCTGCCACCTCGCCCAGCTAATTTTTGTATTTTCAGTAGGGACAGGGTTTCACCATATTGGCCAGACTGGTCTCGAACTCCTGACCTCCTGATCCACCTGCCTCGGCCTCCCAAAGTCCTGGGATTACAAGCATGAGCCACCGTCCCTGGCCTTTTATTATTATAATTATAATTATTATTATTATTATTTATTTTGGGGATGCAGTGTTGCTCTGTCGCCCAGGCTGGAGTGCAATGGCATGATCTCGGCTCACTACAACTTCTGCCTCCCGGGTTCAAGCGATTCTCCTGCCTCAGCCTCTTGAGTAGCTGGGATGACAGGTGCACGTCACCACGCCCGGCTAATTTTTGTGTTTTTAGTAAAGTCAGGATTTCTCCATGTTGGCCAGGTTGGTCTCGAACTCCCGAACTTAGGTGATCCGCCCGTCCTCGGCCTCCCAAAGTGCTGGGATTACAGGCGTGAGCCCCCACGCCCGGCCCACGGTTCAGGCATTCGAAGTCACAGAAGGATACAGGAGGTCAGCACAAAATACAGGTTATTAAAAATCTTGCTGATAAAACAGGCTGCAATAAAGAAGCGCGCTATAACCCACTCAAATCAACATGGCAAGGAGACTGACTTCTGGTCATCCTCAGTGCTACAATCCGAGCAGTTTACAAATGCCACCTCAGGAACCTACGTCTAAAAAGGGGAAGTCAGAATAAACCACCGGTTGTTTAGCATATCATCAAGAAATAAGCATAGTAATGGGCCGGGCACGGTGGCTCACACCTGTCATCCCAGCCCTTTGGGAGTCTGAGGTGGGTGGATCATTTGAGGTCAGGAGTTCGAGACCAGCCTGGCCAACATGGGGAAACCCCCGTCTCCACTAAAAATAGAAAAAAAAAAAAAAATTAGGTGGGCGTGGTGGGTGGCACCTGTAATCCCAGCTACTCGGGAGGCTGAGGCAGGAAAATCTCATGAAACCGGGAGGTGGAGGTTGCCGGGAGTCAAGATTGCACCACTGCACTCCAGCCTGAGCGACAGAGTGAGACTCTGTCTCAAAAAATAAAAATGGATAGGCCGGGTGCGGTGGCTCACACGTGTATTCCCAGCACTTTGGGAGGCCAAGGCAGGTGGATCACCTGAGGTCAAGAGTTCGAGACCAGCCTGGCCAACATGATGAAACCCCGTCTCTACTGAAAATACAAAAATTAGCCAGGTGTGGTGGCAGGTGCCTGTCATCCCAGCTACTCAGGAGGCTGAGGCAGGAGAATCACTTGAACCCAGGAGGCAGAGGTTGCAGCAAGCCAAGATCATGCCACTGCACTTCAACCTGGGCAAGAAGAGTGAAACTCCATCTCAAAATAAATAAATAAATAAGTAAGTAATTAGAAATAAATAAAAACCGCAACGGTAACTTTTTTGCACTCCAGCCTGGGAGAAAGGGCGAGACTCCATCTCAAAAAATTAAATAAATAAATAAATAAATAATAAATAAAACAAAAACAGTAACCTCTTTGCACGTCAGCTTGGGAGACAGAGTGAGACTCCGTGTCAAAAAATATAAATAAATAAATAAAAACAAAAACGGTAAACTTTTTGCATCCCAGCCTGGGAGACAAAGCAAGACTCCGTGTCAAAAACAAATAAATAAATAGATAAATAAATAGATAATAAATAGGCTGGGCAAGGTGTAATTGCTTGAACCCGGGAGGCGGAGGTTGCGGTGAGCCGAGGTCGCGCCATTGCACTCCAGCCTGGGCAACAAGAGCGAAACTCCGTCTCAAAATAAATAAACAAATACATACATAAAAATAAAAACAAAAATGGTACCTTTTTTGTACTCCATCCTGGGAGACAGTGGGAGACTCTGTCTCAACAAATGTAAATAAATAAAGGCCGGGCAGGGTGGCTGACACCTGTCATCCCACTACTTTGGGAGGCTGAGGCAGGCGGATCACCTGAGGTCGGGAGTTCGAGACCAGCCTGACCAACATGGAGAAACCCCGTCTCTACTAAAAATACAAAAAATTAGCCGGGCGTGGTGGCGCATGCCTGTAATCCCAGCTCCTCAGGAGGCTGAGGCAGGAGAATTGCTTGAACCCGGGAGGCGGAGGTTGCGGTGAGCCGAGGTGGCACCACTGCACTCCAGCCTGGGCGACAAGCGTGAAACTCCGTCTCAAATAAATAAATAAATAAATGAATACAAAAATGGTGACTTTTTTGCACTGCAGCCTGGGAGACAGAGCGAGACTTTGTCTCAAAAATAAATCAATTAATTAATTAAAGAAAAAAAAAATCCATTGCCACCAGCGTCTTCTTCCCCCGGTCCAGACACCAGCTGCCACCTCGGAACGGGGGAGATGGGTCCCCCACATTCTCTCTCCGTGGGAGGGATCACGGCTCCACTCCGTCCTCAGGAAGTTGAGAAATTGTAAGTCGGATGATTGGGAAACAGGCCTGACAGTCTGTGCTTTCACTTCTGGGAAAAGAGACGTTACAAGGCGAAGGGCTCCACCCTCCCCAGAAAGCTTGCAGGTTTCCGGCTTCTAGGGAGCTGTCGGACCACAGCTCCTTCTGCCGCTAGATAAGGGGTTGGAGTCACACCCTCCTTCCTTCTGTGGCTGGAGGGATGGTCTGTGGACAGAGGAATGTGGGGCCACAGGGAAAGTGAGCCAGTATCAGCAGAAAAAGCAAACTGAAGCCGGGCACGGTGGCTCACGCCTGTCATCTCAGCACTTTGGGAGGCCGAGGCGAGCAGATCACGAAGTCTGGAGTTCGAGACCAGCCTGGCCAACACGGTGAAACCCCGTCTCTACTAAAAACACAAAAAAGTTAGCCAGGTGTGTTGGTGCACACCTGTAATCCCAGCTACTTGGGAGGCTGAGGCAGGAGAATCGCTTGAACCCGGGAGGCGGAGGTTGCAGTGAGCCGAGATTGCACCACTGCACTCCAACTTGGACGACAGAGCAAGACTCCATCTCAAGAAAAAAAAAAGAAAATGCAAACTGATATTGTCCCCGGCATGCAGGATGGGGCATTTGCAGCCTCGGCACTGCTGACATTTGGAGCAGCAGGATTCTCTGTGGTGGGGCCGTCCTGGGCACTGGAGGCTGTTGAGTAGCCTTCCTGGGATCCACACACCTGGGGCCAGGAGCAAACATCCCAGGACTGACACCAAGGATGTCCACACATTGTCATTCTCTAGTGATTGTCTCTAGACATTGCCAAGTGTCCCCTGGGGACAGAATTCTCCCTGGCCTGTGAATCACCATTATAGATAGAAGATAGATAGATAGATAGATAGATAGATAGATAGATAGATAGATAGATACATACATACATACATACATAGATACATACATGATAGAGATAGATAGATA
>NC_045456.1:22298768-22304222 GCF_002776525.5 Piliocolobus tephrosceles | reverse complement strand
ATACATACATACATAGATACATACATGATAGAGATAGATAGATACATACATACATACATACATGATAGAGGTAGATAGATAGATACATACATACATACATATATAGATACATACATGATAGAGATAGATAGATAGATAGATAGATAGATAGATAGATAGATAGATAAGATAGAAAGAGAGATCAACAGACAGATAATAGATGGAATAGAAGATGGACCGATATAGTAAGTGATCATTATAGACATGATAGATGGTAGGTAATAGGTAGACAGATGATAGATCAATAGATAGACATATAGATAGATAGATAAAATAGCGAGGTGGCGGGCGCCTGTAGTCCCAGCTACTCCGGAGGCTGAGGCAGGAGAATGGCATGAACCCGGGAGGCGGAGCTTGCAGTGAGCTGAGATCTGGCCACTGCACTCCAGCCTGGGTGACAGAGCGAGACTCCGTCTCAAAAAAAAAAAAAGATAGATAGATAAAATAAAACTTAGATGATAGATATAACAAATGATTATGATAGATAGGTGATCTATCTATGTACATATCTATCTATATATAGAGAGACCGAGTAGATACAAAGATTGAGAGATATAGACAGATAATAGATGGAATAGAAGATTAATTGATATAATAAGTGATCATTATAGACATGATGGATGGTAGGTGACAGGTAGACAGATGATAGAGCGATAGATAGATATATAGATAGATAAAATAAAATTTAGATGACACATATAATAAATGATTATGATAGGTGATCTATCTATATAGATATCTATCTATATAGAGAGAGAGAGAGTAGATACAAAGATAGAGCGACATAGACAGATAATAGATGGAATAGAAGAATAATTGATATAATAAGTGATCATTATAGATATGATAGATGGTAGGTGATAGGTAGACAGATGATAATAGATAGATAGATAGATAGATAGATAGATAGATAGATAGATACCAGGTGTGGTGGCTCGCGCCTGTAATCCCAGGACTTTGGGAGGTTGAGGTGGACAGATCACGAGGTCAGAAGTTCAAGACCATCTGACCAACATGGTGAACCCCCATCTCTACTAAAAATACAAAAATTGGTTCAATCGATTCTCCTGCCTCAGTCTCCTGAGTAGCTGGGATTATAGCTGCCTGCACCACGCCGGCTAATTTTGTGTATTTTTATTAGAGATGAGGTTTCACCATGATGGCCAGGCTGCCCTCGAACTCCTGACCTCAGGTGATCTACCTGCCTCGGCCTCTCAAAGTGCTGGGATGACAGGCGTGAGCCACTCCACGTGGCCAATGTGTGGATTTATTAAGTGCCCCTCTTTGGCCGCCCAAAGTGGTGGGATTACAGCTGTGAGCCACCACGCCCAACCCACCATCTAAATTCTGTCTCTGAACTTGACCTCATACCACTCCCTCTCCTGGCACCCATCCCTGCCCCTGAGAAAAGAGAGGCTAAGGAGACCAGGAACCACAGTTGTTTTCAGCTAAGAGGAAACTTCAGGTCAGAAAGTCCCTGCCCAGCCCAAACCCCTCTTTCTAAAGAGAGAACTGGGGCTTCCCAGCAAGGAACAAGAAGGATAGAAGGAATTACATGGTGAGAAAGGAAGCACAAGAAATGCCAGGGTCTTTTTTTTTTTTTTTTTTTGAAACAGAGTCTCTGTCGCCCAGGCTGCAGTACAGTGGTGCTATCTCGGTTCCCTGCAACCTCTGCCTCCCGGGTTCAGGCCATTCTCCTGCCTCAGGCTCCTGAGTAGCTGGGACTACAGGCGCCCGCCACACCCCCCTCAGCTGATTTTTTGTATTTTTAGTAGAGACAGGGTTTCACCGTGTTAGCCAGGATGGTAAAAGAACGAGCTCTCTCACACAAACTCACAGAGTAGAGCTCACTTCAGAGCCTGAACCAAGCTATTTACTAGGGATTCACCCCGTGACCCAAACACTTCCCACCAGACCCCCACCCCCCAGTGTTGGGGATCCCATTTCAACATGAGATTTGGAGGGTACAAACGTAAACACTATCACCATCTCTGTGGGGAAAACAGAGGTCAGCCTGTTACTGTGTCTATATAGAAAGAAGTAGACATAAGAGACTCCATTTGGTTCTGTATTTGAGATGCTGTTAATCTGTGACCCTACCCCCAACCTTGTCCTTGCAAGAGATATGTGCTGTGGTGACTTAAGGTTTAAAGGATTTTGGGCTGTGCAGAATGTGCTTTGTTAAACAAGTGCCTAAAGGCTGCTTGTGGTTAAAGGTCATCACCATTCTCTTAATCTCAAGTAAGAGAAAAACATTTGTCTCCTGCCCTTCCCTGGGCAATGGAACATCTCGGTGTAAACCCCATTGTGTGCTTTGTTTACTGAGCAAAGAGAAAACCGCCTTTAGGAATAAGGTGGGACTGGCTGGAGCAATGCTGCTAAAAGGTTTATGGAGAGTTTGCATATGCATCTGTACGCACAGCAGTTTCCTTTGAACTTATTCAGGTCACAGAGATCTTTTTTTTTTTTTTTGAGGCGGAGTCTCGCTCTGTCGCCCGGGCTGGAGTGCAATGGCCGGATCTCAGCTCACTGCAAGCTCTGCCTCCCGGGTTTATGCCATTCTACTGCCTCAGCCTCCGGAGTAGCTGGGACTACAGGCGCCCGCCACCTCGCCCGGCTAGTTTTTTTTTTTTTTTGTATTTTTAGTAGAGACGGGGTTTCACCATGTTAGCCAGGATGGTCTCGATCTCCTGACGTCGTGATCCGCCCGTCTCGGCCTCCCAAAGTGCTGGGATGACAGGCTTGAGCCACCGCGCCCGGCCTCACAGAGATCTTTATCCATATGTCTTACTGCTGATTTTCTCCCTAAAATGATCCTATTATCCTGCCACTCCCTTATCTTTTTGATGGTAAAGATAATTATCAATAAATACTAAGGGAACTCAGAGACCGGGGCGGCGTGGGTCCTCTGTAAGCTGAGCGCCGGTCCCCTGGGCCCCGCTTTTCTTTCTCTACACTTTGTCTCTGTGTCTTATTTCTTTTCTCAAGTCTCTCGTTCCACCTAACGAGAAACACCCACAAGTGTGGAGGGGTAGGCCACCCCTTCAATCTCAAATGTTTTTTTTTTTTTAGAGGGAATCTTGCTCTGTTGCCAGGTTGGGGCGCAGTGGTGCGATCTCGGCTCATTGCAACCTCCGCCTCCAGGGTTCAAGCCATTCTCCTGCCTCGGTGTCCTGAGTAGCTGGGACGACAGGGATTACAGCTGCACATCCATGGTGGGCTGTGGGACGTTGATGAAAGTAGGGACAGAGAAGTCTACATTCAGCCAAAGTGGAGTCACGGAAACACACTTTGACCTCCCATATGAAAGAATCAAGCAAAACACAGAAAAATGCAACAGTGTTAGTTTCTTTTTTTTTTCTTATTTATGTATTATTATTATTATTATTATTTATTATTTTTTTTTTTTGAGATGGAGTCTCAGCCTATTGTCCAGGCTGGATTACAGTGGTGCGATCTCAGCTCACTACAACCTCCGCATCCCAGGTTCAAGTGATCCTCCTGCCTCAGCCCCCCCGTAGCTGGGATTACAGGCACATGCCACCACGCCTGGCTAAGTTTTGTATTTTTAGTAGAGACGGGGTTTCACCATGTTGGACAGGCTGGTCTCGAACTCCTGACCTCAGGTGATCCACCTGCCTCAGTCTCCCAAAGTACTGGAATCACGGCGTGAGCCACAGCAAGCAGCCTTATTATTATTTGAGACAGAGTTTCACTCTCGTCACCCAGGGTGGAGTGCAGTGGCACAATCTCAGCTCACTGCAACCTCTGTCTCCCGAGTTCAAGTGATTCTCCTGCTTCAGCCTCCCAAGTAGCTGGAATTACAGGCACGCGTAAACCACGCCCGGCTAATTTTTGTATTTTTTTTTTTTTTTTTTTCCCAAGACAGAGTCTTGATCTGTCGCCCAGGCTGGAGTGCAGTGGCTGGATCTCGGCTCACTGCAAGCTCCACCTCCCGAGTTCATGCCATTCTCCTGCCTCAGCGTCCCGAGTAGCTGGGACTACAGGCGCCCGCCACCATGCCCGGCTAATTTTTTGTATTTTTAGTAGAGACAGGGTTTCACCGTGTTAGCCAGGATGGTCTCCATCTCCTGACCTGGTGATCCGCCCACCTCGGCCTCCCAAAGTGCTGGGATTACAGGAGTGAGCCACTGTGCCCGGCCTGATTTAACCATTTTCACAACAGACACGGACACTTTTGGAAAGGTTTTGCCTTTGTAAACCAAAAAGTATTGTAACTGTCTTTGCAAAAATTCTTAACTGAGAGTCAGCCACGGTGGCTCACACCTAGAATCACAGCCCTTTGGGAGGCTGAGGCAGGCCTGAGGTCAGGAGTTCGAGACCAGCCTGACCAACATGGCAAAACCCCGTCTCTACTAAGAAGACAAAAATTAGCCGGGCGTGGTGGCGCATGCCTGTAATCCCAGCTACTCAGGAGGCTGAGGCCGGGCACAGTGGCTCATGCCTGTCATCCCAGCACGTCGGGAGGCCGAGGAGGGTGGATCACCTGAGGTCTGGAGTTCGAGACCAGCCTGACCAACATGGTGAAACCCCGTCTCTACTAAAAATACAAAAATTATCCAGGCATGGTGGTGGGTATCTGTAATCCCAGCTGTTCAGGAGGCTGAGCCAGGAGAATCACTCGAACCCGGGAAGCGAGGTTGCGGTGAGCTGAGGTTACACTACTGCACTCCAGCCTGGGCAACAGAGTGAGACTCTGTCTCAAAAATAAATAAATAAAGGCTGGGCGTGGTGGCTCATTACTGTCATCCCAGCACTTTGGGAGACCGAGGCGGGTGGATCACCTGAGGTTGGGAGTTCAAGAGCAGCCTGACGGACATGGTGAAACCCCGTGTCTGCTAAAAATACAGAAATTAGCTGGGTGTGGTGGCAGGGATCTGTAATCCCGTCTATTCAGGAGGCTGGGGCAGGAGAATCGCTTGAAACCAGGAGGTGGAGGCTGCAGTGACCTGAGATTATATTACTACTATACTCCAGCCTGGGCAGCAGAGCAAGACTCCGTCTCAAAACTGATGAATAATCAATTAATAATTAATTAATATAATTAATGATGATCAACAATCAATTAATGATTGGAGATTATCGATTGATTGATATGATAATTAATAATTAAAATCAATTAATAATTGGTGATAATAATAACCAATTAATAATTAATGATCATTGATAATTAATTAATATATTTGGCGCGTAGGAGCTTGGGAAGTGGGGAGCGCTGGTCAGTCAGGTCTGAGATGGAATCATAGTGGGTTATGATGGTATAAGGTTGGAGACCCAGGTTTTATCAAGCAGATGAGGCCTCCAGTTAGCAGGCTTGAGAGGAAATAGATTGTAAATGTGTCTCCTTTCTTTTCTTTCTTTTCTTTTCTTTCTTTTTTTTTTTTTTTTTTTTTT
>NC_045456.1:22298144-22298668 GCF_002776525.5 Piliocolobus tephrosceles | reverse complement strand
GACAGAGTCTCACTCTGTTGCCCAGGCTGCTGGAGTGCAGTGGCGCGATCTCGGCTCACCGCAACCTCCACCTCGCAGGTTCAAGCGATTCTCCTGCCTCAGTCTCCTGAGTAGCCGGGATTACAGGCGTGCGCCACCACACCCAGATGATTGTAAATATTTCTTATTCAGACTTAAGATCTGTGTTGGACCAGGCACAGTGGCTCATGCCTGTAATCCCAGAACTTTGGGAGGCCGAGGAGGGTGGATCACCTGAGGTCCGGAGTTCGAGACCGGCCTGGCCAACATGGTGAAACCCCGTCTCTACTAAAAATACAAAAATTAGCCGGGCGTGGTGGCACACGCCTGTAATCCTAACTACTTGGGAGGCTGAGGCAGGAGAATCGCTTGAACCTGGGAGGCAGAGGTCGCGGTGAGCTGACATCACGCCACTGCACTCCAGCCTGGGTGACAGAGCAAGACTCCACCTCAAAAAATAAATAAAATAAAATAAAATAAAATAGTAAAGTAAAGTAAAATTAAAT
>NC_045456.1:22292873-22298044 GCF_002776525.5 Piliocolobus tephrosceles | reverse complement strand
AAAATAAAATAAAAATAAAATAAAAAATAAAATAAAATATAGCCGGGCGCGGTGGCTCATGCCTGTCATCCCAGCACTGTGGGAGGCCAAGGCGGGTGGATCACAAGGTCAGCAGATCGAGACCATCCTGGCCAACATGGTGAAACCCCATCTTTACTAAAAGTACAAAAAATTAGCCGGGCATGGTGATGGGCGCCTGTAGTCCCAGCTACTCGGGAGTCTGAGGCAGGAGAATGGCGTGAACCCAAGAGGTGGAGCTTGCAGTGAGCCGAGATCACGCCACTGCACTCCAGCCTGGGCCACAGAGCGAGGCTCCATCTCAATAAATAAATAAATAAATAAATAAATAAATAAATAAATAAATAAATAAATAAATAAAAATAGGACTCTAATTTTCCTTCCACTTTTCTCTATAAAAACTGGCCGTAAGGAAATTCGTTCACCTCCCTTGTTTGACTGAAGATCCTAAGATTTCCGTTCCAGAGACGAAGAGGAATCCCATTCCTTTCTTCTGCCTCACACCCAGAAGAAAGGAGTTCTGCTCAGAGACACCAAGAAGAATCTAGAAAGACAGGCCTGGCTGGGTTTCCTCATTCATCCATTAGCCTTAGATCGGACCCTTTTCCGCCAGTTCTGTTTCTACACAGCCATCCAGACTGTGCTGAACCTGAGCTTAAAAATGAACAATTTCATGTCTGACACAGTGACCCACGCCTGTCATTTTAGCACTTTGAGAGGCAGAGGCAGACAGATCACTTAGGCCCAGGAGTTCAAGACCAGCCTGGGCAACATAGCGAGAGCTCGTGTGTACAAATACGTATTTTTAAAAACTGCCCAGGTGCGGTGGCTCACGCCTGTCATCCCAGCACTTTGGGAGGCCGAGGCAGGTGGATCACCTGAGATCAGGAGTTCAAGACCAGCCTGGCCAATATGGTGAAACCCCGTTTCTAATCAAAATACAAAAATTAGCCAGTAGTGGTGGCGGGCGCCTGTAATCTCAGCTACTCAGGAGGCTGAGGCAGGAGAATCACTTGAACCCAGAGGCGGAGGTTGCATTGAGCTGAGATCATGCCACTGCACTCCAACCTGGGCGACAGAGTGAGAGCCTGTCTCAAAAAAAACAAACAAGAAAAAAACAAAACAAAAAAACAAGAGAAAAATCAGGTTTACAGCACCTTCACAGGCTCCTGTTATCACTGATGTAAACCACACATAAAAATCTAATGCCTGCTCAGACATCTGAATGGATCTCTTCCCTCAGCTAAGGATATTCCACACTTATCCTGAAATAGTCTAGTTCAGGCCGTCAGAAAGAGCGGGGCCGGACGTGGCTCATTACAGCCTCCTGCCTTTAGAATTCCGGCACAGCTGACCAGCATTCCAGGAAAACCAAGATCGTAAGACTGACAAAACAGGACAGGCACAGTGGCTCATGCCTGTCATCCCAGAACTTTGGGAGGCAGAGGCGGGCGGATCATCTGAAGTCCGGAGTTTGAGACCAGCCTGGCCAATGTGGTGAAACCCCATCTCTACTAAAAATACAAAAAAAAAAAAAAAAATTATTTGAGTGTGATGGTGCATGCCTGTCATCCCAGCTGCTCGGGAGGCTGAGGCAGGAGAATTGCTCGAACCCAGGAGGTGGAGGTTGCAGTAAGCCGGCATCGCACCATTGCACCCCAGCCTGGGCGTTGCAGTGAGACTATCTCAATTAAAAAAAAAAAGAAAAAGAAAAAAAACAGAGATCATTAGATTGACAAAACAGGTGAGGCACGGTGGCTCACACCTGTAATCCCAGCACTTTGGGAGTCCAAGGCGGACAGTTGGCCTGAGGTCGGGAATTTGAGATCAGCCTGGCCAGCATGGTGAAACCCCGTCTCTACTAAAAATACACATGTGAGCCAGGTGTGGTGGGTGGGCACCTGTAATCCCAACTACTCAGGAGGGTGAGGCAGGAGAATTGCTTGAACCCCAGAGGCGGAGGTTGCAGTGAGCTCAGACCTCACCGCTGCAATCCAGTCTGGGCGACAGAGTGAGACTGTCTCAAAAAAAAAAAAAAAAGATAGACGAAACAGGCCTCTGCGTAGCAGACTTCAGAGAGAATAGATTGCCAGTGGGTTTTGCTCAAGTGAAGTTCCTTGTTGCTTTTAATGCTGAAGGGGTGGTCTGGTGCAGTGGCTCACGCCTGTCATCCCAGCACTTTGGGAGGCTGAGACGGGCGGATCACGAGGTCAGGAGATGGAGACCATCCTGGCTAACACAGTGAAACCCCGTCTCTACTGAAAATACAAAAAAATTAGCCGGGCGTGGTGGCGGGTGCCTGTAGTCCCAGCTACTCGGGAGGCTGAGGCCGAAGAATGACGTGAACCTGGGAGGTGGAGCTTTTTGTGCCACTGCACTGCAGCCTGGGCGACAGGGCAAGACTCCGTCTCAAAAAAAAAAAAGAGAGAATGGTGTGAACCCGGGAGGCAGAGGTTGCAGTGAGCCAAGATCGCGCTGCTGCACTCCAGCCTGGGTGACAGAGCAAGACTCCGTCTCTAAAATTAAAATAAAATAAAATAAAATTAAATTAAATTAAATTAAATTAAATTAAAAAATAAAATAAGTAAAATAAAATAAAAAAAATATAAAATACTGCTGAAGGGGTATCATGAGGCTTGTCTGACCTTCTCTTCCATCACAGTCTCCACCAGTTTTTCATGTTGTCATTGAAAAGAGTCAAACTCTGTGAAATATTTGAAGACATTTACTCTGAGCCAAATATGAGTGACCATGGCCCGTGACACAGCCCTCAGGAGGTCCTGAGAACGTGTGTCCAAGGTGGTCGGGGCACAGACTAGTTTTATACATTTTAGGGAGGCATGAGACATCAATCAAATACATTTAAGAAATGCATTGGCTTGGGCCGGGCACGGTGGCTCATGCCTGTAATCTCAGCACTTTGGAAGGCCGAGGCAGGCGGATCACAAGGTCAGGAGATCGAGACCAGCCTGGCCAACGTGTGAAACCCCGTCTCTACTAAAATACAAAAAATTAGCCAGGTGCAGCGGCATGCGCCTGTAATCCCAGCTACTGAGGAGGCTGAGACAGGAGAATCGCTTGAACCCAGGAGGCGGAGGTTGCAGTGAGCCGAGATCGCACCATTGTACTCCAACCTGGGCAATAGAGCAAGACTCCATCTCAAAAAAAAAAAAAAAAAAATGCATTGGTTTGGGCCGGGCACGGTAGCTCACGCCTGTAATCTCAGCACTTTGGAAGGCCAAGCCAGGCAGATCGCCTGAGGTCAGGAGTTCAAGACCAGCCTGAACAACGTGGCGAAACCCCGTCTCTACTAAAAACACAAAAACTAGCCGGGCGTGGTGGCGCACGTCTAAAATCCCAGCTACTCAGGACGCCGAGGCGGGAGCATTTCTTGAACTCAGGAGGCTGAAGTTGCAGTGAGCCGAGATCGCGCCGTTGCACTCCAGCTCTGGCGAAAGGGCAAGACTGTGTCTCAAAAAAAAAAAAAAAAGAGTGGGGGTCGGGCATGGTGGCTCACGCCTATAATCCCAGCACTTTGGGAGGCCAAGGCGAACGGATCACCTGAAGTCAGGAGTTCGAGACCAGCGTGACCGACATGGAGAAACCCCTTCTCTACTAAAAATACAAAATTTGTTAGGCGTGGTGGTGGGCACCTGTAATCCCAGCCACTCGGGAGGCTGAGGCAGGAGAATGGCTTGAACCCGGGAGGTGGAGGTTGCAGTGAGCTGAGATTGCACCACAGCACTCCAGCCTGGGTGACAGAGTGAGAGTCCATCTCAAAGAAAGAAAGAAAGAAAAAAACATGCGATAAGAATTTAAGGTTTGTAGGCATGACTCCCCAGATCCCTTAGATAGGAATTTTGGGGAAGATTAAAAAAATCAGAGCTTCACACTCAATGTTAACTCCAAAATGCCCTTGGCAGAGAGGAGGGGTGCACTCCGATGGTTATGGGGGCTTAGAATTTTATTTTTGTTTAACGATAGTTGGCCGGGCACGGTGGCTCACGCCTGTCATCGCAGCACTTTGGGAGGCCGAGGCAGGGGGATCACCTGAGGTCAGGAGTTCGAGACCAGCCTGGCCAACATGGCGAAACCCCGTCTCTACTAAAAATACAAAACTTAGCCAGGCGTGGTGGTGCCCGTCTGTAATCCCAGCTACTCAGCTACTGAGGCAGGAGAAGTGCTCGAACCCGGGAGGCGGAGGTTGCAGTGAGCCGAGATGGTCTCCGTCTCAAAACACAAAAAACAAAAAACTAAAGTAGCTAATAAGTAGCCCCTGAAAAGGACCTCAGTTTGGGACTTTTTGGTCCAATCATGGGAGAAAAATAAGACCTGGGGAATTCTTTCTGTGGACAGAAGAACATGCAGCGTGGGAAACCCAGTCTCACTTTCTTGGAAAGCTGGGTTCTCATCTGTTCTCAGAAGCTCCCTCTCAGCCACTAACCTTTAGGATAAGCTGACAAACAAGGGAGGTTTGAAATCCTGCCACTCGCAGCCTCTGGGTAATCCTTGGTTCTAGAGAGCTAGACACCAACCGCTCTGGGTCATGGGATTTTGGTTGTGGAAATTCTGTGGGCTCCAGAGGAATGAGTGTTTTTTGGTTTTGGTTTTTGTTGTTTTTGTTTTTTCGAGACAGAGTCTCGCTCTGTCACCCAGGCTGGAGTGCAGTGGTGCGATCTCGGCCCACTGCAAGCTCTGCCTCCCGGGTTCACGCCATTCTGCTGCCTCAGCCTCCCAAGTAGCTGGGGCTACAGGCACCTGCCACCATGCCTGGCTAATTTTTTGTATTTTTAGTAGAGACGGGGTTTCACCATGTTGGCCAGGATGGTCTCGATCTCCTGACCTCGTGATCCACCCACCTCAGCCTCCCAAAGTGCTGGGATGACAGGTGTGAGCCGCCGCGTCCGGCCTCGTTTTTTGTTTTAAGACGGAGTTTCACTCTTGCTGCTCAAGCTGGAGTGCGGTGGCATGATCTCGGCTCACTGCAACCTCCGCCTCCCGGGTTCAAGAGATTCTCCTGCCTCAGCCTCCCGAGTAGCTGGGATGACAGGCACCTGCCACCACGCCAGGCTAATTTTTGTGTTTTTAGTAGAGATGGGGTTTCACCATGTTGGCCAGGCTGGTCTCGAACTCCTGACCTCAAGTGATCCACC
>NC_045456.1:22279083-22292473 GCF_002776525.5 Piliocolobus tephrosceles | reverse complement strand
CATGTTGGCCAGGCTGGTCTCGAACTCCTGACCTCAAGTGATCCACCGTTCTCGGCC
The DNA here is from genome assembly GCF_002776525.5 of Piliocolobus tephrosceles. NCBI lineage: Eukaryota > Metazoa > Chordata > Mammalia > Primates > Cercopithecidae > Piliocolobus > Piliocolobus tephrosceles. The sequence continues at coordinate 22,292,416 of NC_045456.1, read as the reverse complement.
TGCCAAAGTGCTGGGATTACAGGCGTGAGCCGCTGCGCCCGGTCAGAAACAGGTTTTTTGTTTTGTTTTGTTTTGTTTTGTTTTATGTTTTCAGATGGAGTTTCACTGTGGTCGCCCAGGCTGGAGTGCAGTGGCACGATCTGGGCTCACTGCAACCTCCGCCTCCTGGGTTCAAGCGATTCTCCTGCCTCAGCCTCCTGAGTAGCTGGGATGACAGGCACCTGCCACCACGCCCGGCTAATTTTTGTATTTTTAGTAGAGATGGGGTTTCTCTATGTGGGTCAGGTTAGTCTCGAACTCCTGACCTCAGGTGATCCACCCGCCTCGGCCTCCCAAAGTGCTGGGATTACAGGCATGAGCCACCGCGGCCGGCCCAGAGCTTTTTTGTTTTATCTCTGCAGTCCCCAACTCCATCTTCCCCCAGCCCACCTCCTCCTTCACCTGCTTCTAGCCCCTTCCAAGAAAGCAGATGTCAATAAGGAAAGCTAAAGGGAAAATTCCAGCTGGGAATTGCCAAGGGCCTCTCCCTCCCATTCTATTCAAAGTTGCTTCTTTGCTCACTGAGATAGATGCATATGTAACTGCCACCTTTAGAGAGACTGACCAGGAACTGAGGCTAACCAGAAACTCAAAGGAATGCAGCCATTTGGGAGACAGACATGGGCGGATCACCTCAGGTCAAGAGTTCGAGACCAGCCTGGCCAACACGGTGAAACCCCGTCTCTACTAAAAATACAAAAATTAGCCGGGCGTGGTGGCGCGTGCCTGTCATCCCAGCACTTTGGGAGGCCTAGGCGGGTGGATCACCTGAGGTCAGGAGTTCGAGACCAGCCTGGACAACATGGTGAAACCCCCGTCTCTACTAAAAATACAAAGAAAAAATAATTAGCCAGGTGTGGTGGCAGGTGCCTGTCATCCCAGCTATTTGGGAGGCTGAGGCAGGAGAATGGCTTGAACTCGGGGGACGGAGGTTGCGGTGAGCCGAGATCGCACCATTACACTCCAGCCTGGGTGACAGAGCAAGACTCTGTTTCAAAGAAAAAAAATAAAAGCAACCATTTGTCTCTTACCTACCTATGACCTGGAAATGCCCAGCTTGAATCTTCCTGGCTTTGTTTCCAGTGGTCCTGCGTTTCCAGACCCAACCAATGTGCATCTTGCACAAACTTTTATTTGTTTATTTATTCATTATTTATTTATTCTTTGAGACAGAGTCTCCCTCCATCGCTCAGGCTGGAGTGTGATGGCGCGATCTCGGCTCACTTCAGTCTCCGGCTCCCTGGTTCAAGTGATTCTCCTGCCTCAGCCTCCTGAGCAGCTGAGATGACAGGTATCTGCCACCATGCCCGGTTAATTTTTGTATTTTTAGTAGAGACGGGGTTTCACCATGTTGGCCAGGCCGGTCTTGAACTCCTGACCTCAGGTGATCCGCCTGCCTCGGCCTCCCAAAGTGCTGGGGTTACAGGCACGAGACACCGCCCCTGGCCCATCTTGCATATGTTGATTGATTTCTTATGTCTCCCTAGAATGTATAAAACCCAACTTTGAGGCCAGGTGCAGTGGCTCACACCCATAATCCCAGCACTTTGAGAGGCTGAGGTGGGCAGATAGCCTGAGGTCAGGAGTTGGAGACCAGCCTGGCCAACATAGTGAAACCCCATCTCTACTAAAAATACAAAATTAGCCAGGCCTGGTGGTGGCATGTGCCTGTCATCGCAGCTACTCAGGAGGCTGAGGCAGGAGAATAGCATGAACCCGGGAGGCGGAGGTTGCCGTGAGCCAAGATCGCACCACTGCACTCCAGCCTGGATGACAGAGCAAGACTCCGTCTGAGAAAAAACAAAAGAAAAATTCTTAGGGTGCTTTGTGAGGGTCTGATGAACAGAATTGAATGGATCTGGCTCTAAGCTGGGAGTGAGCCATGAGTTACGAGCCATTATAGATGCGTCTTGGTGTATATCTGGAGAACCATCTGGTTGAACTCCTGGGAGTTTAAAGTTCTCTACATCGATGGTGAAACTCAGAAACAAGGTCTGAGCCATTGACAAGAAGAACTATAATGGTGTCAGTTCCAGCAGCCTTAGTGAACCATCTGGTTGAACTCTTGGGAAGATACACTTCTCTACATCAATGTCCAAAAAAAGATATGAGCCATTGACAAGAAGATCCACCATGGTGCCCAGTTCCAGCAGCCTGGGTGAAACATCTTATTGAGCTCTTGGGAAGACAAACTTCTCTACATCAATGTCAACAGGAAGATATGAGCCATTAACAGTAAGATCCACCATGGTGCCAGTTCCCGCAGCCTGGGTGAGCCATCTTGTGAAGTTTTTGGGAAGATAAACTTCTCTACATCAATGTCAACAGGAAGATATGAGCCTTTGACAAAAAGATCCACCATGGTGCCCATTCCAACAGCCTGGGTGAGCCATCTGATTGAATTCTTGGGGAGATAAACTTCTCTACATCCATGTCAGCAACAAGGTACAAGTCATTGACAAGAAGATCCACCATGGTGCCCAGTTGCAGCAGCTTTGGTGAACCATCTTGTTGAGCTTTTGGGAGCATAAACTTCTCTACATCAATGTCAACAGGAAGATATGAGCCTTTGACAAGGAGATCCACCATGGTACCATTTCCAGCAGCCTGGGTGAGCCATCTTGTGAAGTTTTTGGGAAGATAAACTTCTCTACATCAATGTCAACAGGAAGATAATAGCCATTAACAGTAAGATCCACCATGGTGCCAGTTCCAGCAGCCTCGGTGAAACATCTTGTTAAGTTTTTGGGAAGATAAACTTCTCTACGTCAATGTCAACCAGAAGATATGAGCCTTTGACAAGAAGATCCACCATGGGGCCAGTTCCCACAGCCTGGGTGAGCCATCTTGTGAAGTTTTTGGGAAGATAAACTTCTCTACATCAATGTCAAAAGGAAGATAATAGCCATTGACAAGAAGCTCCACCATGGGGCCAGTTCCAGCAGCCTGGGTGAAACATCTCAAGTTTTTGGGGAAGATAAACTTGTCTACATCAATACCAACAAGAATGTGTGAGCCATTGACAAGAAGATCCATCATGGGGCCAGTTCCAGCAGCCTTGGTGAGTCATCGGATTGAGCTCTTGGGAAGACAACCTTCTCTACATCGATTCTGGAGAGATGCAGTGTGGTATGGTTTGGATACGGTTTGTTCGGTCCTGTCAAGTTTCATGTTGAAAACTTGAAACCCCCAGTGTGGTAGATGGGGCCTGGTGGGAGGTGTTTAAACCACGTGGGCGAATCCCTTATGAATGGCTTGGTCCTGCCCCCCTAGTAATCAGTGAGTTCTGATTCTCAGTTTCCAGGAGAACTGGTTGTTGAAAAGAGCCTGGCACCTCCACCCCTCTCTCTCTTTCTTCCTTTCTGCCCATGTGGTCTCCATACACAATGTCTTCCCTTCACCTTCTGTCATGATTGGGAGCAGCCTGATGCCCTCACCACAAGCAGATCCAAGCACCATGCTTCCTGGACCACCTGGAGAACCACCATGAACCAAATAAATGATCTCTCTCTCTCTCTCTCTTTTTTTTTTTTTTTTTTTTGAGACAGAGTCTCACTCTGTCACCAGGCTGGAGTGCAGTGGCGCCATCTCAGTTCACTGCAACCTCTGCCTCCCTGGTTCAAGTGATTCTCCTGCCTCAGCTTCCCAAGTAACTGGGATTACAGGTGCACGCCACCACGCCCAGCTAATTTTTGTATTTTTAGTAGAGATGGGGTTTCACCATGTTGGCCAGGATGGTCTCGATCTCTTGACCTCATGATCCACCTGCCTCGCCTTCCCAATGTTCGGGATTACAGGTCTGAGCCACCGCACCCGGTCAATGATCTCTTCTTTATCAATTACCCAATCTCAGGTATTCCCTTACAGCAACATGAATGGAGTAAGACACAGCTCCTGCAGGAACAGGGAGGCTAAGACAGTGGAGGTGCAGCCTGTGCAACCGTCTTTCACCTTTGCTGATGTTGCTATTTCAGGTGTCATTTTCCACTGCATTTGCATGAAGCCCTATGCTTTGTTTAGGCGCCAACTCTTTGTATCATAACACATCTCTAGTCTGCTTGGTTCTTTTTTTTTTTTTTGAGACGGAGTTTTGCTCTTGTTGGCCAGGCTGGAGTGCAATGGCACCATCTCGGCTGACTGCAACCTCCACCTCCCGGGTTCAAGGGATTCTCCTGCCTCAGCCTCCTGAGGAGCTGGGACTACAGGCACCTGCCACCACACCCGGCTAATTTTTGTTTTTGTTTTTGTTTTTTTTTAGTGAGCCGCTGCCCCTGGCTTGCCTGGTTTTTCTTACGACTTTGTAGATAGCACAGAAGGCATCTGGGTTTGTGTGTGTGCAAGTGTGTGTGCAGGTGTGTATGTGCCAATATGCTTGTTTGTGCAGAGGCGTGTGCAGATGTGTGTGTAGTTGTGTGTACGCGCATGTGCACTGCGTGCAGGTGTGTGGGGATGTGTGTGTGCAGGTCTGTGTGTGCAGACATGCATGTGTATGCAGGTGTGTGCGTGGACACATGTGCATGCAGGGGTGTGTGTTTGCAGATGTGTGTGCAGATGTAAGTGTGTAGTTGCGTGTATGCACATGTGCACTGTGTGTGCAGATGTGTGTGCAGACACGCATGTGCGTGCAGTTGTGTGTGTGTAGACATGCATGTGTGTGCAGGAGTGTGTGTCTGTGCACGCAGATGTGTGTGGGACTCACACTTGAGCCGTTCAACGGGGCCACTCTTTGGAGACGAGGTCAGGAGCCAATGAACTCACGGAGTCATTGCAAGTTTCCCAATCCTATGAAATGAGGAAGTGGAGGAGGGAGGGGCAGGGAGGACATGAGGAGACAGAAGAGCTCTAAAGGGAGCTAACCCAGAAGCGGGACTGTCCGAGAGAAGAAAAGCAAGTGAAACGAAAGGAAGCGGATGCCGCGGGGTAAGCCGAGTTCTCTCATTCTGTGGTCTTTGAACATGTCGAGTCACCAGGGTCCCTGTTTCTGCTGTGTCTGTCGATCTAAAAGAAAGAGACGGAGCCACAACATAAGAGTTCAAAGGTTGACTGGAGCCAAACGGGGGACAGGAGCCTGGAAGACCGAGACCCAAGGAAAGTTGGGATCTGAGTTGTATTCTGCCTTTATTATAAGGTTTTTAAGGCCAAAAAAAAAAAAAAGAGGGAGTTGTTGTTGGAGGACAGGGAGGAGGTTTCTGTGAAGCTGTGTGCTGGGAATTCTTGTTGGTTTACAGAAAAAAAAACAATTGATTAATGATTGGCTATACATTGCTAAGCTCCAGGCCGTTAGGGTGTAGTGTCTAGTACAGAATTATTACATTCATTCATAGCTATTTGTGGCATCTGGAAGCCGCCTCAAGAGATAAACGCGGCCGGGCACAGTAGCTCACGCCTGTCATCCCAGCACTTTGGGAGGCTGAGGCGGGCGGATCACCTGAGGTCAGGGGTTCAAGACCAGCCTGGCCAACATGGAGAAACCCCATCTCTACTAAAAATACAGAATTAGCCGGGCGTGGTGGTGGTGGGCACCTGTCATCCCAGCTACTCAGGAGGCTGAGGCAGGAGAATGAATCGTTTGAACCCGGGAGGCAGATCTTGCAGTGAGCTGAGATTGCACCACTGCACTCCAGCCTGGGCAACAAGAGCGAGACTCTGTCTCGAAAAAAAAAAAAAAAAGAGACGAAAAGAGATTAACATAGAGCTGAAACTGGGAGGGGAGTGTGATGGTGTTACTAGTTACTAGAAAAGCGTCCTGATCCAGACTCCAAGAGACGGTTCTTCCATCTTGCACCAGAAACAATTTGAGGCAAGTTCACATTGCAAAGTGAAAGCAAGCTTATTAACATAGTAAAGGGGGGCCGGGCGCGGTGGCTCACGTCTGTCATCCCAGCACTTTGGGAGGCTGAGGTGGGCGGATCGCCTGAGCTCAGGAGTTCAAGACCCGCCTGGCCAACATGGCAAAACCACATCTTTATTAAAAATAAAAAATATTAGCCAGGCGTGGCAGTGTGTGCCTGTAATCCCAGCTACTCGGGAGGCTGAGGCAGGAGAATCGCTTGAACCCGGGAGGCGGAGGTTGCAGTGAGCCGAGATCGCGCCACTGCACTCCAGCCCTGGGCGACAAGAGTAAAACTCCGTCTCAAAAGAAAAGATAACTAAAGAAAAAAATCACAGGGAGATATGCTGCAGTGCAAGGGTTTCTGATAAAGGATTCATCTTTGTCACGTCTATCTTTTGCAATCATCAATATTATCTTTTGGTTTTTTTTTTTGAGACCGTCTGGCTCTGTCACCCAGGCTGGAGGGCAGTGGTGCAATCACGGCTGACTGCCGTCTCGAATTCCTGGGCTCATACGATCCTCCCATCTCTGCCTTCCGAATAGCTGGGACAAAGGCGAATGCCACCATTCCTGGCAGATATTTGTATTTTTGTAGGGATGTGGGTTTCACTATATTTCCCAGGCTGGTCTTGAACTCCTAGACTCAATCTGTCTTCGTGCCTCAGCCTCCTAAAGTGGTGGGATGACTGGCGTGGGCCACCGCCCCTGGCCCGATATTTTTATCATTTTTAAAGCAAAACGTATTCTTACACTAGGAAGGCTTTTGTTCTGAAGATATCAAGACATCAGGAGTTTCCTGTGTCGGTTCAGTCCTGGGTCTATTTAGTAAACAGTACTCATCTATTCACACATCTTGTGTCGGGGAATGGCTGACCTCCAGGGAATGCCGCCCAGCCTGTCCCAGCCGCCTTTTTCCCAGCCCCCATTCAAGATGAAGTCCTTCTAAGCCGGTACGGTGTGATCCCAGAACTTTGGGAGGCTGAGGCAGGTGGATAACCTGAGGTCGGGAGTTCGAGACCAGCCTGGCCAACACGATGAAACCCCATGTCTACTAAAAATACCCAAAATTAGCCGGGCGTGGTGGCGGGTGCCTGTAATCCCAGCTACTCGGGAGGCTGAGGCTAGAGAATCGCTTGAACCTGGGAGGTGGAGGTTGCCGTGAGCCAAGATCGCACCACTGCACTCCAGCCTGGGTGACAGAGCGAGACTCCATCTCAAAATAAATCAATAAATAAACATTTAAGGCTAGGCATGGTGGTGCACACCTGTAATCCCAAAAATGTGGAAGGCTGAGGTAAGAGGATTGCTTGAGGCCAGGAATTCCAGACCAGCCTGGGCAACATAGTAAGATCCCACACCCCACGTGCATAAAAATATTAAATTATTACACATTTTAAAAAGACAGAAATGAAGCATCTTAGATACCACCGAGATTGGGGTAGTAAGAATCTGGATTTGAACCGCTTATTGGGTGTTTTACAGGTGTGCTAAATCAGATTTCATGCTTTTTGTTAAGACAGAGTCTCGCTCTGTCGCCCAGGTTGGAATGCAGTGGTACGATCTCGGCTCGCTGCAACCTCCGCCTCCTGGGTTCAAGCGATTCTCCTGCCTCAGCCTCCCGAGTAGCTGGGATTACAGGCGCCCGCCACCACACCGGGCTAATTTTTGTATTTTTAGTAGAGACGGACTTTCACCGTGTTGGCCAGGATAGTCTCGATCTCCTGACCTCAGGTGATCCGCCCGCCCGGGTCTCCGAAAGTGCTGGAATGACAGGCGTGAGCCACCGTGCCCAGCATCAAAGGGTTTTTAATTAAAAATCCTCATTATACCGCGGAGCCCTGTTTTGGGGTGAAACATCATGATTTCCCTCAGTCTCCATCATTCTTGCTTTGAATCCGAGAAGGAAGCGAGGCAGCCTCTATTTTAGGATCAGCCGAAAATTTCCAGAAAGGGGAAAGAAAACCCATTCTGTAAACACAAAAAAGAAGAAGAGAAAGAAAAAAGGATAAGCAGTACATATCAAACGCAAAAATATTGCATAATTTTCCATGAGCGCAAAATGTCCTGTTAAACCAAAAAAAAAAAAAAAAAAAAAAAAAAAAAAAAAAAAAAGGGGTAATAAAGACAAGGCTTAGTCCATTTAGAGAGTTTATTTTGCCGAGGTTAAGGACGTGGGCCTATGGCAGAGCCTCAGGAATTCGTGATGACAGGTGCTCAGGGCACAATTTGCTTTCGTATTTTTCTGGGGGGACGGGGATCCAGTCTTGCTCTGTCACCCAGGCTGGAGTGCTAATGGCACGATCTCGGCTCACTGCAACCTCCACCTCCCGGGTTCAAGCGATTCTCCTGTCTCCTGCCTCAGCCTCCAGAGCAACTGGGATTACAGGTGCCCGTCATCACACCCGGCTAATTTTTGTAATTTTAGTAGAGACAGGGTTTCACCATGTTGGCCAGGCCGGTCCCGAACTCCTGGCTTTAAGTCATCCACCAGCCTCGGCCTCCCAAAATGCTGGGATTATAGGCGTGAGCCACCGCGTCCGGCCCTGGTATGTAATTTTAAAAATCTTTGTAGTACCTTATTTATGAATAAAATGGGAGGCAGGTTTGCCTGAGCCAGTTTCCAGTATGACCTTTCTCTTGCCTTTGTGATGTTAGGGTCCTGAGATTTATTTACCTTTCACAGTTTACAGCAGGAAAAGCCGTGGAGACAGCCGATTCGAGAAGCGGAGATGCTTGCATAGAACCCTGTATGTGCTTCCTTTGGGCTGTCGGTAATGTGGTTGGGGATTTTTTTTTAAGTGAAGTCTAAAGAACTGAAATGTTTGGCTCCGTAATGATGAGCCAGGATAGAAGTGAGAACTCAGGGCGGAAGAAGCTGAATGAGGAACTGTCTGACCTATGACAAATTTAACATGTCAGCGCACATCCTCCTGACAGTGCACATCCCCCTGAGGCAGCGTGACGGGGTCCCCAGGCAGAAGAGACACATGAACCTGTCAAAAGAGAGAGAGAGAGAGAGAGAGACGGCCAGGCACGATGGCTAATGCCTGTAATCCCAGGACTTTGGGAGGCTGAGTTGGGGGGATCATGAGGTCAGGAGTTCGAGACCAGCCTAGCCAATATGGTGAAACCCCATCTCTGCTAAAAACACAAAAATTAGCTGGGCGTAGTGGCGCGTGCCTCTCGTTCCTGCTACTCAGGAGGCTGAGGCAGGAGAATCGCTTGAACCCGGGAGGCAGAGGTTGCAGTGAGCCGAGATCGCGCCACTGCACTCCAGCCTGGGTGACAGAGTGAGAGTCCGTCTCAAAAGAACAAAAAAAGAAAAACCAGCCAAATACTGCAAAAATATTTAAAGAGGTTTATTCTGAGCCAAATATGAGTTACCAAGTCCTGGGGAAAACAGTCTGAAGAGATCCTGAGAACACGTATCCAAGCTGGTTGGGCTGCAGCTTGGTTTTATATGTTTTTGTTGTTTGTTTGTTTATTTATTTTACTTTTTATGTTATTTTATTTTTTTCAGAAGAAGCCTCACTCAGGCTGTTAGGCTGGAGTGCAGTGGCGTGATCTCAGCTCACTGCAACCTCCATCTCCCGGGTTCAAGCAATTCTCCTGCCTCAGCCTCCCGAGTAGCTGGGACTACAGGTGCCCATCACCATGCCTGGCTAATTTTTGTAGTTTTAGTAGTGACAGGGTTTCACTATATTGGCTAGGATGGTCTCAAACTCGTGACCTCATGTGATCTGCTCACCTCGGCCTCCCAAAGTGCTGGGATTACAGGCGTGAGCCACCGTGTCTGGCTATTTTATTAGTTTTATTTGTTGAGACAGAGCCTCACTCTGTTGCCCAGGCTGGAGTGCAGTGGAGCAATCTCAACTCATTGCAACCTCTGCCTCCGGAGTTGAAACGATTCTCCTGCCTCAGCCTCCCAAGTAGCTGGGATTACAGAGGTACACCACCACACCTGGCTAAATTTTGTCTGTCTGTTTTTGTTTTTCAGTGGACACGGCGTTTCACCATGTTGGCCAGGCTGGTCTCGAACTCTTGACCTCACATGATCTGCCTGCCTCAGCCTCCAAAAGTACTGAGATTGCAGCTGTGAGCCACCACACCCGGCCAGTAGCTTGGTTTTATGTTTTGTTTGTTTGTTTTGTTTTTTGTTTTGTATTTATTCATTTATTTATTTTTAATTTTTGGAGATGGAGTCTCGCTCAGTTGCCCGGGCTGGTGTGCAGTGGCATGATCTCAGCTCACGGCAACCTCTGCCTCCCGGGTTTCAATGATTCTCCTGCCCTAGCCTCCCGAGTAGCTGGGAGTACAGGCACCCGCCACCACACCCGGCTAAGTTTTGTATTTTTAGTAGAGATGGGGTTTCACCATATTGTCCAGGTTGGTCTTGAACTCCTGGCCTCCAGTGATCTGCCCACCTGAGCCTCTCAAAGTGCTGGGATGACAGGCGCGAGCCACCGCGCCCGGCCAAGAGACAGTTTTGCAGGTCCATTTCAAAATATGTCAAATAAATATATTTCAGGGTGAAATGCATTTTGCGGTGGCGTATACTGATCTCCCACAGACTTATTTGGGGAGGCATATGCTGGCCTCCTAGAAAGCTTACACAGTAGCAGGTGGGTGTGGTGGCTCACGCCTGTAATCCCACCGCTTTGGGAGGCCAAGATAGGTGGATCACAAGGTCAGGAGATCGAGACCATCCTGGCTAACACGGTGAAACCCCGTCTCTACTAAAAATACAAAAATTAGCCGGGTGCGGTGGCGGGTGCCTGTAGTCCCAGCTACTCGGTGAGGCAGGAGAATCGCTTGAACCCAGGAGATGGAGGTTGCAGTGAGCCGAGATCACACCACTGCACTCCAGCCTGGGCCACAGAGGGAGACTCCATCTCAAAAAAAATAAATAAAAAATAAAAACATAAAAGCTCACGCCGTAGCTGAGAAGATAAGGAAAGGAGGTGAAGAAATGTCAGAAACCTTGGAAGTCGCTCATTATAACCCCTTCCTGCCCCATCACATGGCTCCATTAAGTCACGAAGGGTGCTTGTGTTACAGGAAAGGGGTTCGGATCCAGCCGCCAGGAGAGAGGGTTCTTGAATCTCACGTGAGAAAGAATTCAGGGTGAGTTGGCAGTGCAGAGCCAAAGCCAGTTTATTATGAAAGTAAAATAGTGAAAGAATAGCTACCCCAGAGGCCGGGCGCGGTGGCTCACACCTGTAATCCCAGCACTTTGGGAGGCCGAGGCAGGCGGATCACCTGAGGTCAGGAGTTCGAGACCAGCCCGGGCCAACATGGTGAAACCCCGTCTCTACTAAAAATACAAAAATTAGTCAGGCATGGTGGTGTGTGCCTGTAATCCCAGCACTTTGGGAGGCCGAGGGGGGTGGATCACCTGAGGTCAGGAGTTTGAGACCACCCTGGCCAATATGGTGAAACCCCGTCTCTACTAAAAATACAAAACTTAGCTGGGCATGGTGGTGGGCACCTGTAATCCCGGCTACTTGGAGGCTGAGGCAGTAGAATCGCTTGAACGTGGGAGACGGAGGTTGCAGTGAGCCGCGATGGTGCCATTGCACTCCAGCCAGGGTGACACAGTGAGACTCCGTCTCCAAATAAATAAATAAATAACTCAACCACGAGGGCCGGACGCACAATCACTCACGTCTGTCATCCCATCACTTTGGGAGGCTGAGGCAGGAAGATCACTTGAGATCAGGAGTTTGAGACCAGCCTGGCCAACGCGGTGAAACCCCGTCTCTACTAAAAATACAAAAATTAGGTGAGTGTGGTGGCAGGTGCCTGTAATATCAGCTACTCGGGAGGCTGAGGCAGGAGAATCGTTTGAACCTGGGAGGCGGAGGTGGCAGTGAGCCGAGATCGTGCCATTGCTCTCCAGCCTGGGCGGCAGGGCAAGACCTTTCCAAAATAATAATAATGATAATAATAACAACAACAACAATTAGTAGTAGTACTAGTAGTCGTCGTCGTCGTCGTCCAAGAGAAGTTTGCAAATATCCCAAACATTGAGTGACTCATCAGAGGGGGGCCAGTCTCATGGAACAAGAGCTCTACACCTGTTAATACCACCTGGGGAATTGTATGTGAATCTCAAGGTCAGGCCCCACCCCAACAGAACGTGCATCTCTAGGGTGCCACAGGAGAGTCTGCCCAGCGCCGAGAAACAGTTGCAAGACCCCGGAGCAGGCTCCGAGAAGCGGGGTGCCGCAGTCCACTGGGGGAAGCAGCCACATGCCTATGTCATGTGGGCTAGACATGAGCCGGGGGCAGGAGAAGAAGAAACAGGTGTGGTCTCGATGCTTTTACTTCCCCTTAGCAAGTGAGGTTCCTCTTGCAGAGGAACGGTCTGAGAGACACAATCGTTTTGGTTTTTGTTTTTTTTTAATTTTTGAGTTGCAATCTTGCTCTGTCACCCAGGCAGCAGGGCAGTGGCGGGATCTTGATTCACTGCAACCTCCCGCCTCCCAGGTTCCAGCGACTCTTCTGCCTCAGCCTCCTGGGTAGCTGGGATTAAAGGCGCCCGCCACCACGCCCGGCTAGTTTTTGTATTTTTGGTAGAGACGGGGTTTCACCATGTTGGCCAGGTTGGTCTCGAACTCCTGACCTCGTGATCCGCCCGCCTCGGCCTCCCAGAGTTCTGAGATTACAGGCGTGAGCCACTGCGCCCGGCCGAGAGATGCAATCTTTGAAAGAGAAGGTTTGGAGCAGGAACCACAGGGTGGCCAGGTGATTTCCACCAGGTGCAGACGCTTGACCTGAAGATACTACAAAGGCCCGGCACAGTGGCTCATGCCTGTAATCCCAGCACTTTGAAAAGCTGGGGCTGGTGGATCACCTGAAGTCAGGAGTTCGAGCCCAGCCTGGCCAACATGGCAAAACCCCATCTCTAGTAAAAATACAGAATTAGCTGGGCATAATAGTGGGCGCCTGTAATCCCAGCTACTTGGGAGGCTGAAGCAGGAGAATCACTTGAACCCAGGAGGCGGAGGTCGCAGTGAGCCGAGATTGCACTGCTGCACTCCAGCCTGGAGACAAGAGTGAAAGAAAAAAAAGAAAGAAAGAAATACATTAGTTTGGTCCATACAGGCAGGACATCTCAAAATGGGGGCTTCCAGGTTATAAATGAATTTAAATATTTTCTGGTTGACAATTGGATGAGTTTGTAGCTCCTCCTCCTCCTCTTCTTCCCCCTACTTCTCCCCCTCCTCCTCCTCTTCCTCCTCCGCCTTCTTCTTCTCTTCTTTCTTCTTCTCCTTCCCCTTCTTTCTTCTTCTTCCTCCTCCTTCTCCTCCTCCTTTTTATTCTTCATCCTTATGGGCTTGGATAAAAGTATAATGACATGGATCCAACATTTGTAGAATCATACAGAGTAGCTTCTTTTCTCCTCCTTCCCCTCCTTCTCCTCCTCCTCCTCCTTCTCCTCCTCCTTCTCCTCCTTCT
>NC_045456.1:22273782-22279073 GCF_002776525.5 Piliocolobus tephrosceles | reverse complement strand
CTCCTTCTCCTCCTTCTCCTCCTCCTCCTGCTCCTTCTCCTCCTCCTTCTCCTTCTCCTCCTCCTTCTCCTCCTACTTTCTCTTCTTCTTCTTCTTCTTCTTCCTTTTTTTGCATGAAGAATTATCAAGACTAGTTTCACTGCTGTAAAAATCCTCTGAGGTCCATGTATTCATCCCTCCCTCTGCCCAACGCCTACCAACTCCCGATCTTTTTACTATTTCCACGATTGTGTCTTTTCCGCCGTGTCCAAGTGTCAGCCTGACTCAGTCTGCAGCCATCTCAACGTGGCTTCTCTCACTTAGTCATAAGTATTTAAAATTCATTGATGTCGTTTTATGTAGTCACTCTTTTTTCTTCCTCTTTTTTTTTTTTTCTCACTTGCGTTTTATAGCTGTTGCGAAAGTCAAGATTTTTTAAAAAGTATAAAAGAGCAGGGCCGGGCGCGGTGGCTCACGCCTGTAATGTCAGCACTTTGGGAGGCTGAGGTGAGTGGATCATGAGGTCAGGAGATCGAGACCATCCTGGCTAACACGGTGAAACCCCATCTCTAGTAAAAATACAAAAAAAAAAAACAAACTAGCCGGGCGAGGTGGCGGCGCCTGTAGTCCCAGCTACTCGGGAGGCTGAGGCAGGAGAATGGCGTGAACCCGGGGGGCGGGGCTTGCAGTGAGCTGAGATCCAGCCACTGCACTCCAGACTGGGCAGCAGAGCAAGACTCCGTCTCAAAAAAAAAAAATACAAAAGAGCAAAACAAGAAAAAAAAAAGTTATCAAAATGAAAACCTAAGCCATCTTTTCTTGTTTTGTTCTCCCAAATCCACTAATTATTAACAGAAAGTAAAAGCTATGAGAAATGAATAAAAGTCACTGCAATTTCCTGGAAGAGTGTCAGAACCTGCCTTTAGTGTCAGCCATGGGTTCCCTTGTGAAGGTCAGCTGAGCCTTGACCCATGAAACATGGAAGCTTGACACTAGATTGACCATCTTGAGACGCCAAACATGTCCACGTCCTCATCCCATGTGGGAGACAGAAAAATGGCCCCAAAGATGTCCACATCCTAAAACCTGTGTGGGAGAAAGAACAATGGCCCCAAAGATGTCCACGTCCTAATCCCATGTACTAGGCAAAATAATGGCCTTGCAGACCTTCCACAGCTGGCCATGACCCCCCATTTGACCAAGTCAGCAGCTGACCACCATCCTGGGTTTGTTTCCCCAAATCATCTCCCTGGGGTCCCCTGCCAGGAATGTCCTGGAAGAGCCACCCTTCTCAGTGTGTGACGCTTTCTGTCCTGCAGCTCTTCCCTTCTCTCTGGTCAGCACCATGTTTCTCCTGGTGACAAGCCTTGTACTGTGCGAGTTGCTGCACCCAGCGTTCCTCCTGATCCCAGAGAAATCAGGTAAGTCTGGAAACCTGGCCGAATGTTCTCTGCGGCCCTTGTTTAGACGTCTTGCGTCTGGAGACCTACCTGGATACCTGGGTCCATTTGCATTTCATCTCTAATGTTTATGAGGGACCCAGTCAGCACCAGGCAACCCACCAGAAGCTCAGAACTCCTCTTGTCCTCACCTCCTTTTCTGCTGTTAATGCCCATCCACCCATTCTACAGACGAGAAAACAGAGGGTCAGAGACCTCCACGGTGTAACCCAAAGACCATCAAGGTAGTGATGGGGCCAAGATGAGGACCCAGGTCTGCATGGGGCCAAAGTGTTTCTTCCTTCCTTCCTTCGTTCTTTGCTTCCTTCCTTTTTCCTCCCTCCCTCCTTCCATCCTTCCTTCTCTCCTTCCTTCCATCCTTCTCTCCTTCCTGATTAATTTCTTCTTTCTTTCTTCTTTTTCTTTCTTTCTTTCTCTTTCCTTCCTTCCTCCTTTCTTTGTTTCCTTCCTTCCTTCATTCCTTCCTTCCCTCCTTCCCTCTCTCTTTCTTCCTTCCATTGTTTCTTTCCTTCCTTCTTTCCTTCCTTATTTCCTTCCTTCCTTCCCTCCTTCCTTTTCTTCCTTCTTTCCTTCCTTCCCTGCCTCCCTCCTTCCTTCCTTCATTCATTCATTCCCTCTTTCCATCTTTCCCTCTCTCTCTTTCTTGCTTCCATTGTTTCTTTCTTTCCTTCCTTCCTTCCCTCCTTCCTTCTTTCCTTCCCTCCCTCCTTTCTTCTCTCTTTCTTCCTCTCTTTCTTTTTCTCTCTTTCTTTCTTTTTCTCTCTCTCTTTCTTTCGTTCTTTTTCTCTCTCTTTTTCTTTCTTTTCAGAGTGTCTCTCTTGTTGCCCAGGCTGGAGTGCAGTGGCTCAATCTAGGCTCACTGCAAATTCAGCCTCCCGGGTTCAAGCGATCCACCTGCCTCGGCCTCCCCAAGTGCTGGGATTACAGGCGTGAGCCACCACACCCAGCCTCTTGTTTTTTGACTCTTTAATAATAGCCATTGTGACTGGTGTGGAATGATAGCTCGTGATTTTGATTTGCATTTCACAGAGGAATCCTTTGGACTGAGGGTGTCAGGGTCTCTGCTTCAGGAAAATAATTGCAGATATTTTGTGACCTGGTTCTCGGAAGACAGACATACACAGCTGTTTGTGTCTGCAATTTTCTCAAATTCCTTCAGTTTTATTTTAAACTGCCAAGGTTCCATAATTTGGGAAGCATGTTCTGAGCCTCATCACCTTGGATAAAAAGCCTTTGCCTGTTCTCATTCATTCAGGTGGTTTTCTTTCTCTCTCTTTTTTTTTTTTTTTTTTGAGACAGGGTCTCCCTCTGTCACCCAGTCTGGCGTGCAGTGGCACGATCTCGGCTCGCTGCAGCCTCAACTTTCTGGGATCAAGAGATCCTGCCCCAACTAGCTGGGAGTGCAGACATGCACCACCACGCCAAGCTAATTTAATTTTTTATTTTTATTTTGTAGAGATGGAGTCTTGCTCTGTTGTGAAGACTGGTTTTTTATTTTATTATTATTATTATTATTTGAGACGGAGTCTTGCTCTGTCTCCCAGGCTGGAGTGCAGTGGCGCGATCTCAGCTCACTGCAAGCTCTGCCTCCTGGGTTCATGCCATTCTCCTGCCTCAGCCTCCCGAGCAGGTGGGACTACAGGTGCCTGCCACCACACCTGGCTAATTTTTTTTATTTTTTAGTAGAGACGGGGTTTCACCGTGTTGGCCAGGCTGGTCTTGAACTCCTGACCTCAGGTGATCCGCCCACCTCGGCCTCCCAAAGGGCTAGGATTGCAGGCGTGAGCCACTGTGCCCAGCCGGTTTTTGATAATTTCTGCAGTAAACATCTCCATGTGGAGAGAGAGCGAGCTGGGACTACAGGTGTGCACCACCACGCCTGCCTCATTTAAACATTTTAAAAAATGTGTTTTTTTCAGAGATGCAGTCTTGCTACGTTGCCCAGGCTGATCTCAATCTACTGGGCTCAAGTCGGCTTTTTGCCTCAGCCTCCCAAAATGCTGGGATTAGAGGCGTGAGCCACCGCCCCCAGTCGTCAGGTGGTTTTTGAGTATTTCTGCTTTTTTCAGAAACAGCAAAGGGGGCTGAGAAAAGGAAGGAAGATGGACAAGGCAGGAACAGACTCCTGAGGATGTGGGATGCCCTGGGGCCATGTGGGTGACAGAGGAAAGTCAGCAGGCTCCAGCCCTGAACCTCGCCTCCTAGAGCCAGTGGGAAGAGAGAAAACAGGAAACGCTGTAATCCCGGAATCTTGGGAGGCCGAGGCAGGTGGATCACCTGAGGTCGGGAGTTCGAGAGCAGCCTGACCTACATGGTGAAACCCCGTCTCTACTAAAAATACAAAAATTAGTCGGGCGTGGTGGTCAGTGCCTGTAGTCCCAGCTACTCAGGAGGCTGAGGCAGGAGAATCACTTGAACCCTGGGGGCAGAGGTTGCAGTGAGCCAAGACTGTGCGATTGCACTCCAGCCTGGGCGACAGAGCCACACTCGGTTGAAAGAAAGAGGAGGGAGGGAGGGATTGAAGGAAGGAAGGAAGGAAGGAAGGAAGGAAGGAAGGAAGGAAGGAAGGAAGGAAGGAAGGAAGGAAGGGAGGGAGGGAAAAGAAAAACAGAAAAACAGGAAAACAGGAAATTCTGAATTCAGGGCCCACTCCTTGTAGCCTCTGGCCTCAATGTGAGGTTCGACGCCAGGACGATGAATTTAACCTGGGACTGCCAAGAAAACACAACCTTCAGCAGGTGTTTCTTAATTGACAAGAAGAACAGAGTCGTGGAACCCAGGGTGAGACCAATTTCCTATGCTCAACCCCTGTCCTTTACACAGCCCTGTCTGAGTTAAAAGCAACAGGACCGGCCGGGTGCGGTAGCTCACGCCTGTCATCCCAGCACTTTGGGAGGCTGTGGCGGGTGGATCACCTGAGGCCAGGAGTTTGAGACCAGCCTGACCAACATGGTGAAACCCCGTCTCTATCTACTACAAATACAAAATTAACTGGGCGTGGCGGTGCGCACCTGTCATCCCAGCTACTCCGGAGGCTGAGGCAGGAGAATCGCTTGAACCTGGGAGGCGGAGATTGTGGTGAGCCAAGATGGTGCCACAGCACTGCAGCCTGGGCAACAAGAGCGAAACTCGGTCTGGAAACATAATGATCATAATAAATTAAATGAAATTAAAGCGAGAGGCCCACGGACACACAGACAGCACAAGTGCGGTATTTGGAGAAACGTGGGAGCCACAATCTCAAGTAGGCTGGGAAGGTCCTGTCGGTTCCTGTCCACAGTGCGTATCACAGGCTGATTCTCTGGGGTGAGCATGTTCTACCGTATTTTAGCCCAGGAGCCTGTTTTACCCCCAAGAGAAGAGAAATCCTGGTAAGTGCAGTTGGATGTGAGTCTGGGTCTGTGGTAGAAGAAGGTTCGAGAAAAGTAAACTGGGACTTTGTCAGTGTTTCACCGTCCTGGCCCCCCCAGGGGGTTAAGGTCAGGGTTTTTGAAACACAGAAGACAGAGACAGAAGAGCGGGGAGAGGGGAGGGAAGGAGGGAGAAACACAGAGACGGAGAATAAAGAGGAAGGAGAGGAACAGAGAAATACAGACGATCGATAGATACGTGATAGATAATTTTTTGACCGATAGGTGATAATACATGATTGGTAGATTGATAATTCTATACATGTTAGATGGGTGGATGGGTCATCTTCCTATGTTACCCCAGATGACATATATATATTTAATATATTATATTTAATTATATATATTATAATTATTATATATAATATTATATATTATTAATATGTTAATTTATATTATAAATTATATATTATATAACATAATTATAATATAAAAATATATA
>NC_045456.1:22247398-22248782 GCF_002776525.5 Piliocolobus tephrosceles | reverse complement strand
TCACACCTGTCATCCCAGCACTTTGGGACGCCGAGGTGGGTGGATCACTTGAGGTCGGGAGTTCAAGACCAGCCTGACCAACATGGAGAACCCTCATCTCTACTAAAATTACAAAAACTAGCTGGGTGTGGTGGCGCATGCCTGTAATCCCAGCTACTCTGGAGGCTGAGGCAGGAGAATCACTTGAACCCGGGAGGCGGAGGTTGCAGTGAGCCAAGATCACACCATTGCACTCCAACCTGGGCCATAAGAGTGAAACTTTATATCAAGAAACAAACGAACAAACAAAGAAACAAAAACAAAAACAAACAAAAAAAAGCACCACCAACCCCAGCAGGGAGAGGAGAGAGACAAAGAGGAACAGAGGCACAGAGAGGTGAGAGAGACAAAGACAGAGAGACACAGAGACAGCAAAAGAGAGAGAGAGGGAGAGGCACAGATAGAGACACGGACAAAGAGAAAAAGAGAAACAGAGAGACATAGGTGAACTCGGAGAGCAGAGAGAGAGAGCGAGAGACACACACAAAGAGAGACCAAGGGATGGCAGTGGAAGAGAGAGATAGGGAGGAAAGAGACAGAGAGAGACAGAGAAAAGAGACACAGAGACCGAGAGAGACAGGGAAGACAGAGAAGTGGGACCCGGTCTCAGCGAGAGCCCAGAGAGGGTGAACAAGGGCAAGGAACTGTGTGACGTGTACCCTGAAACCCCATGAACGGTCCTCTCCCACCTGCCTCTCTCTGGCTCAGGGACTGCGTCTTATGTTGTGGTAAAAGCCGCCAGGCTGGAAAGTCAGGCCAGAGCTGATGCTGCATTCCAGGGGCAGAACCTTCCTGCATTCTCAGAGGAGGAGATGTCAGTTTTAAAAAGGAAATAAAACTCTTGTCCAGGGAACCCCAGCTTTTATCCTTTAGACCTTTGACCAATTAGATGAGGCCCACCCTGCTCGTTTAGACTTTCGACTGATTAGATGAGGCCCACCCATATACCTTCGACTGATTAGATGGGGCCCACCCTTCCCCTTTAGGCCTTCAACTGATTGGATGAGGCCCCCCCCCCCCCCCCATATACCTTCAACTGATTGGATGAGGCCCACCCTTCACGCAACATACTTTCAACTGATTGAATGAGGCCCACCCTTCCCTTGATATACCTTCGACTGATTAGATGAGGCCCACCCTTCCCCCTTTAGACCTTGAACTAATAAGACCCACCCTTCCCGTTTAGACTTTCAACTGATTAGATGAGGTCCGCCCTTCTCCTTTAGACCTTTGCCTGAGTAGATGAGGCCCACCCATCCTCTTTAGACACTCGACTGATTAGATGAGGCCCACCCTTGCCCTTTAGACCTTTGATTAGATGAGGCCCACCCTTCTCTCTTTAGAC
>NC_045456.1:22237231-22247388 GCF_002776525.5 Piliocolobus tephrosceles | reverse complement strand
CTCTCTTTAGACCTTTGACTGATTAGACCATGCCCACCCTTCCCCTTCAGACCTTCAACTGAGTAGATGAGGCCCACCCTTCCCCCTTTACGCCTTCAACTGATTAGATGAGGCCCACCCTTCCCCTTTTAGGCCTTCAACCGATTCGATGAGGTCCACCTTTCCCCTTTAGACCCTCTACAGAATAGATGAGGTCCACCCTTCTCCTTTGACTGAGTAGATGAGGCCCACCCTTCCCCTTTTCGACCTTCAACTGATTAGATGAGGCCCACCTATATACCTTCGACTGATTAGATGAGGCCCGCCCTTCCCCCAATATACCTTCGACTGATTAGATGAGGCCACTCGTCCCCTGTTAGGCCTTCAACTGATTAGATGAGGCCCAACCTTCCCTTTTTAGGCCTTCAACTGGTTAGATGAGGCCCACCCTTCCCTTCTTTAGACCTTCAACTGATTAGATGAGGCTCACCCTTCCCCTTTACACCTTTGGCTGATTAGAGGAGGCCCGCCTTTCCCCCAGTAGACCTTTGACTGATTAGATGAGACCCACCCTACCTGTTTAGACTTTCAACTGAGTAGATGAGGCCCACCTTTCTCCTTTGACTGAGTAGATGAGGCCCAGCCTTCCCCCTTTAGGCCTTCAACTGATCACATGAGGCCCACCCTTCCCCTTTAGACCTTGATTAGATGAGGCCCACCCTTCTCTCTTTAGACCTTTGCCTGATTAGACAATGCCCACCCTTCCCCTTTAGACCTTCAACTTAGTAGATGAGGCCCACCCTTCCCCCTTTAGACCTTCAACTGATTAGATGAGGCCCACCCTTCCCCTTTAGAGCCTCGACTGATTAGATGAAGCCCACCCTTCCCCCTTTGGCCTTCAACTGATTAGATGAGGCCCATCCTTTCCCCCTTAGATCTTTGACTGATTAGATGAGGCCCACCCTCCCCTTTTAGACCTTCAACTGATTAGATGAGGCCCACCCTCCCCTTTAGACCTTTGACTAATAAGACCCATCCTTCCCATTTAGACTTTCAACGGATTAGATGAGGCCCACCCTCCCCCTTTCAACCTTCAACTGATTAGATGAGACCCACCCTTCTCCCTTTAGACCTTCAGCTTATTAATTAGATAAGGCCCGCCCTTCCCCTTTAGACCTTCGACTGATTAGATGAGGCCCACCCACATTCTCTAGTCCAATCTTTTTTCCTGGGAATCAGCTGACTGTGAACTTCACATCTACAAAGCACCTTCGTAGCAGCCCCTGAGTCAGGGTTTGATTCAATAACTGGGGACTGTAGCCTAGTCCCCGAGTCACAGGGACATGTGATTGGTGCTGGGTATCCAAGACAGAGACCAAGAGATGAAAGAGAAACAGAGAGACTGAATCCAACACAGGTAGACACACAGGAAGACGGAAATAGAGAGAGACTCAGAGATAGGGGTGGAAGATGGTGAGAGGGGGAGGAAAGAGAGACAGAGAGGGAGACAGAGAAAAGAGGCAAAGAGACAGACTCAACAGCAAGGCTCCAGGGAGAGTGACTAAGGGTGAGGGACCTGTGTGACCCACATCCCAAGAGCCCAGGGGCGCCCCTTTCCCACCCACCTGTCTGCACCTCAGGGGCTGTCTTCTTCCCATGGGGAACTCCAGATCCAGCCCAGGGCTGCCCCCAGCGCTCTCTTTCCTGCTATATAGGTAACACCCTTCCAGTTGCCACTTGCACAGCCCCGTCCTAGACCCGGCCATCTGTCATTCTGTTGCCTTCCACCCCCACGCCAGCCTCCTCCCCGGCCCCCACTTTCCACTGACCCCCAGGAGTCCCCCACGTCGTGGTGCCAGGATAACAGCTTCAGGCTTCAAACTTCCCTTCTTCGAGCTCCATGGGCCCCAGGGCCTTAGCACCTGCTGCACCCTGCCCAGGTCTCACGCTCACAAGCTCTTCCGAAAGCCACCCTGTTCATTGTCAACTACGAGGCCACATGGGTGGGTCTGTCTCAGATCTTTAACCCAGGAAAAACCCCTGGCCGAGTGCAGTGGCTCACGCCTGTCATCCCAGCACTTTGGGAGGCCGAGGCGAGTGGATCACCTCGAGGTGAGGAGTTCGAGACCAGCCTGGCCAACAGGGTGAAAGCCCATCTGTACTAAAAATACAAAAACTAGCCGGGTGTGGTGGTGCACGCCTATAATTCTCAGGAGGCTGAGGCAGGAGAATGGCTTGAACCCGGGAGGCGGAGGTTGCAGTGAGCTGAGGTCGCACCACTGTACTCCAGCCTGGGCGTCAGAGCGAGACTCCGTCTCGAGGGGGAAAAATAAAAATAAACACCGCCCCCTGAATCCCAGGCTCAGCTGTGAAGATCTGACAGCCTGAATCCTCCTTCTTTTTCTCAGATCATCTGGGAGGAATTCACCCCAGAGGAAGGGAAGGGCTATCGCGAAGAGGTGTTGACCGTGAAGGAAATTACCTGAGAGGCCCGGAGGGTGTAGGAATGGCGTGGACATCTCCGCCTCCGAGACACTGGGGAGCTGTTTTCTTGTTGATGATGCCGTGAGCCTTTGTATCATTTTCTACGTGTTTATTTAAAAACATGATATTTGGGTCCAGGCACGGTGGCTCATGCCTGTCATCCCAGCACTTTGGGAGGCCAAGGTGGGTGGACGACCTGAGGTCAGGAGTTCCAGACCAGCTTGGCCAACGTGGTGAAACCCCGTCTCAACTAAAAATGCAGAAATTTACCCAGCCGTGGTGGCGTACACCTGTCATCCCACCTACTCGAGAGGCTGAGGCAGGAGAATCCCTTAAGCCCGGGAGGCAGAGATTGCAGTGAGCCGAGATCACGCCATTGCACAGCAACCTGGGTGACAGAGCAAGATTGCATCTCAAATAATAATAATGATGATAAATAATAAAACCGTGATCTTTGGCTGGGCGCCGTGGCTCATGCCTGCATTTCTAATACTTTGGGACACCAAAGTAGGAGGATTGCTTGAGACAGGAGTTTAAGACCTGGGCAACAGAGCGAGACCCCATCTCTACAAAAAAAATGCAAAACTTAGCTGGGCATGGTGGCTTGTGCCTGTAGTCCCAGCTATCTGGGAGGCTGAGGTGGGAGGATCACTAGAGTTCAAGGTAACAGTAACCTGTGATTGCACCACTGCACTCCAGCCTGGTGACAAAGTAAGACCCCACATCTCCTTCTCAAAAAAAGTGATATTTAGCAAAGATGCTTAGACTCCAAGAAGCTTGTGCATCTCCTTCCAACCCAACCACTGAGGCACTGTCTAGCCTCCTCCTTAAATCACTGACCCGGAGAGCTGAGATTGCACCACTGCACTCCAGCCCGGGTCACAAGAGCGAAACTCCATCTCATTAAAAAAAAAAAAATTCATGGTCGGGAGCAGCAGCTCACGCCTCAAATCCCAGCACTTTGGGAGGCCGAGACGGGCGGATCACGAGGTCAGGAGATCGAGACCATCCTGGCTAACATGGTGAAACCCCGTCTCTACTTAAAAAATTACAAAAAACTAGCCGGGCGAGGTGGCGGGCGCCTGTAGTCCCAGCTACTCGGGAGGCTGAGGCAGGAGAATGGCGTAAGTCCGGGAGGCGGAGCTTGCAGTGAGCCGAGATCCAGCCACTGCACTCCAGCCTGGGCAACAGAGCCAGACTCTGTCTCAAAAAAAAAAAAAAAAAAAAAAGAGACAGCAGAGGCTGGGCGCGGTGGCCGTGCCTCCCAGCACTTTGCCAGGCCAAAGCAGGTGGATCACTTGAGGTCAGGGGTTCAAAACCAGCCTGGCCGATATGGTGAAACCCCGTCTTTACTAAAAATATAAAAGAAAAAAAAAAAAAAAAGCTGGGCGTGGTGGCAGGCGCCTGTAATCCCAGCGACTCAGGAGGCTGAGGCAGGAGAATCGCTCGAACCAGGAAGGCAAAGGTTGCAGTGAGCCAAGACTGTGCCATTGCACTCCAACCCGGGCGACAGAGAGGAGCCGTGGCCAGCGTGGTGGCTCATGCCTGTAATCCCAGCACTTTGCGAGGCCAAGGCAGGCAGATCACTTGAGGTCAGAAGTTCAAAACCAACCTGGCCAACATGGGAAAATCTCATCTCTACTAAAAATACACACACACACAAAAAGTCAGGTGTGGTGGCAGGCACCTAAAATCCAAGCTAGTTGGGAGCCTGCAGCAGGAGAATCACTTGAACCCAGGAGGCAGAGGTTGCAGTGAGCCGAGATTATGCCATTGCACTGCAGCCTGGGTGACAGAGCAAGACTCCATCTCAAAAGAAAAAAAAGAAAAGAAAAGAAAAAAAAGAGCTGTGGCCAGGTGCGGTGGCTCATTCCTGTAATCTCAGCACTTTGGGAGGCCGAGGCGGGCAGATCACGAGGTCAGGAGTTCGAGGCCAGCCCGGCCAACATGGTGAAACTCCGTCTCTGCTAAAGATACAAAATCATAGATAGATAGATAGATAGTTAGATAGATAGATAGATAGATAGATAGATAGATAGATAGACAGACAGTAGATCGACGATAGATAGATGATAGAATGATAGATAAATAGATGATTGATAGATAGATGATAGATGGAAGATAGATGATAGACTAGATAGACAGATGGATAGACAGACAGATATATAGATACATACATACATATATACATACATAGATGATAGATGACAGATGACAGATGATAGATGAATAGACACATAGATACATACATATGTACATACATAGATACATAGATAGATGATAGATGACAGATGATAGATACATACATAGATACATACATACATACATAGATGATAGCCAGATAGATAGATAGATAATAGATAGACACATAGATAGATAGACTAGATAGACATGTAGATAGATGATAGATAGATAGACATATAGATAGATACATAGATACATCAATGGATAGATAGATACATAGTAGATCATTGATAGATGATAAATAAATAGATGACTGATAGATAGATGATAGATGGAAGATAGATGATAGATAAATAGATACATAGGTAGATAGATAGACTAGATAGATGGATAGATAGATAGACACATAGATCGATCGATAGATAGACACGTAGATAGATGATAGACACATAGATAGATAGATAGACACATAGATAGATGATAGATAGACATAGATAGATACATCTATTGATCGATCGATAGATTAGATAGATAGATTGTAGACCGTTGATAGGTAGATGATAGATAAATAGATGATTGATAGATAGATGATAGATGGAAGATAGATGATAGACTAGATAGACAGATGGATAGACAGACAGATATATAGATACATACATATATACATACATAGATGATAGATGACAGATGACAGATGATAGATGGATAGACACATAGATACATACATATGTACATACATAGATACATAGATGATAGATGACAGATGATAGATACATAGATACATACATACATACATACATAGATGATAGACAGATATATAGATAGATGATAGATAGCCAGATAGATAGATGATAGATAGATAATAGACACATAGATAGATAGACTAGATAGACATGTAGATAGATGATAGATAGACATATAGGTAGATACATAGATACATCAATGGATAGATAGATAGATAGTAGATCATTGATAGATGATAAATAAATAGATGATTAATAGATAGATGATAGAGGGAAGATAGATGATAGATAGATAGATAGATAGATGGATAGACACATAGCTACATAGATACATACATACATAGATGACATATAGATAGATGATAGATAGATAGATAGATAGATAGATAGATAGATAGATAGATAGACTCTATCTGCTATTTCTCAGCCTGCCTCCTGGAAGTCGGAACTCATCTCGCTTGTTCCTAGGTCCCCACCTTAAATCACATTCTTAGACTGTGAACCATCCAAAGCCCCCAGGCCAGCAAAGATAGGACCAGGGGCCACTCGAGGACCTCACAGATCACCACCCTCCAGCCAAGACCCAAGGCCCGACTCCCCATTGGGTAAGGCTAGGTCTTCCGTGAGCAGCGTCTAACAAGGGACAGAAGAAAGGTATCTCCTGGAGATGGGCTTGGCCCGAGAAGAGCCCTGGAGACA
Source organism: Piliocolobus tephrosceles (assembly GCF_002776525.5). Lineage (NCBI taxonomy): Eukaryota > Metazoa > Chordata > Mammalia > Primates > Cercopithecidae > Piliocolobus > Piliocolobus tephrosceles. Next base: position 22,241,299 of record NC_045456.1, on the reverse strand, counting down.
CACATTTAGCCCCTGCCCATCCACGCGGGAGGGAACACCGGCGTCATGGGCTGGCCGGGGCCTGGGTTCTCCTGAATGAGAGATCAACAGCAGCACCACCTCCTACACCCAGGCTGCCTGCGTCTCTCATCCTGTTGAGCAAGTTCCCTAATTCTCTCTTCCTGTGTGAACACAAAACCAGCAGCCGATTCCCCAGACACAGAGGCGTTGAAGGTGTGGGGCCAACACGCCGGCCCCGCTAACGGTTTGCTGAATCATCACTAACCATGAACCAGATGGATTACTAAGAAATATTTTCTTTCTTTCTTTTTTTTTTTTTTTTTTTTTTGAGACGGCGTCTCGCTCTGTCGCCCGGGCTGGAGTGCAGTGGCCGGATCTCAGCTCACTGCAAGCTCCGCCTCCCAGGTTTACACCATTCTCCTGCCTCAGCCTCCCCAGTAGCTGGGACGACAGGCCCCCGCCTCGTCGGCCGGCTAGTTTTTTGTATTTTTTAGTAGAGACGGGGTTTCACTGTATTAGCCAGGATAGTCTCGATCTCCTGACCTCGTGATCTGCCCGTCTCGGCCTCCCAAAGTGCTGGGATGACAGGCTTGAGCCACCGCGCCTGGCCTCCTTTTTCTTTTGAGATGGAGTTTTGCTCTTGTCACCCAGGCCGGAATGCAATGGTGCAAACTCGGCTCATCGCAACCTCCGCCTCCCGGGTTCAAGTGATGCTCCTGCCTCAGCCTCCCGAGTAGCTGGGATGACAGGCACCTGCCACCACATCCGGCTAATTTTGTATTTTTAGTAGAGATGGGGTTTCTCCATGTTGGTCAGGCTGGTCTCAAACTCCTGACCTCAGGTGAGCTGCCCGCCTCGGCCTCCCAAAGTGCTGGGGTTGCAGGCATGAGCCACCGCGCCCGGCCAAGGCATGCAAATTTCTGTAAGGTGTGTGCCTAGGAGCCTTCAGAATGAAGATCCGGCCTCCCGGGAAGGTACAAGCTTGCACACCATCCTGTGGTTACAGAAAGGGTGGGGCCTCTATCCTGGAAAAACAGGCTTTGGGAGTGGGACAAGAGGAAGAAGACAAATTCTATTGGGTCTTGGATCTTCTTTGGGCTTGGATCTTCTCTCCTGGAGTGGTAAATGCGGAGTTCTATCGAGGGAAAGTAAAAGATGGCTAGGAAGATGCTTTGCCCAGGCTGGAGTGCAGTGGCGCGATCTCAGCTCACTGCAAACTTCGCCTACCGGGTTCACGCCATTCTCCTGCCTCAGTCTCCTGAGTAGCTGGGATTACTAGTGTGAGCCACCACGCCCAGATAATTTTTGTATTTTTAGTAGAGATGGGGTTTCACCATGTTGGTCAGGCTGGTCTCGAACTCCTGACCTCATGATCCACCCGCATCACCCTCACAAAGTGCTGAGATTACAGGTGTGAGCCACTGTGCCCGGCCGGAAGATTTCTTTCTGTCTTGCAATCCGTTATTCATGCCACTTCAGTAATAAAATAACTACCTTTTTGTTTGTTTGTTCGAGATGGAATTTTTGCTCTTGTTGCCCAGGCTGGAGTGCAGTGGCGCGATCTCGGCTCACTGCAACCTCCGTCTCCCGGGTTCAAGCGATTCTCCTGCCTCAGCCTCCCGAGTAGCTGGGATAACAGGCATGTGCCACCACGCCCGGCCAATTTTGTATTTTTGATAGAGACGGGGTTTCACCATGTTGGCCAGGCTGGTCTCGAACTCCTGACCTCAGGTGATCCACCTGCCTCCGCCTCCCAAAGTGCTGGGATTACAGACATGAGCCACCGCGCCCGGCTAATGCCGGCTTCTTCGTGGCCATAAAACTTCCCCGGAGACAGAATTTACCACACTCCTTATTTCTCAGAGGTTTCTGCTTTTAGTCAGAAAAGGGAAGCTCCAAGAAGCTTCTTTCCAGATCCGTTGATTCTCAAATGCCTCAGTTCAAAAGAATTTATATGACAATGTGGCTTTTGTTTTGTTTTGTTTTCCGAGATGGAGTGTCACTCTGTCACGCAGGCTGGAGTGCAGTGGCGTGGTCTCAGCTCACGGCAACCTCTGTCTCCATGGTTCAAGCGATTCCCTTGCCTCAGGCTTCCGAATAGCTGGGATTACAGGCGCCCACTATCAGGCCCAGCTAATTTTTTTTTTTTTTTTTGTATTTTAGTAGAGACGGGGTTTTGCTATGTTGGCCAGGCTGGTCTTGATCTCCTAACCTCGTGATCCGCCCGCCTCGGCCTCCCAAAGTGCTGGGATTACAGGCATGAGCCACCACACCCAGCTTGTTTTGTCAACCTTATAATCTCTGTTTTTTGTTTTTTGGTTTTTTTTTTGAGACAGAGTCTCGCTCTGTCACCCAAGTTCGAGTACAGCGGCGCCATCTCAGCTCACTGCAACCTCTGCCTCCCGGGTTCAAGCAATTCTCCTGCCTCAGCCTCCTGAGTAGCTGGGACTACAGGCGCCTGCCACCACATCTGGCTAATTTTGTATTTTTAGTTAGAGACAAGGTTTCACCATGTTGGCCAGGCTGGTCTCGATCTCCTGACCTCATGATCCACCTGCCTCGGCCTCCCAAAGTGCTGGGATGACAGGCGTTAGTCACCGCACCTGGCCGACTTACCATCTTAACTGTGCTATTTTTTTTTTTTTTTTAAACAGGGTAGCTCCCCAAAGAAAGACCCTGTAAGTATCTTTTTCTTTCTCGATGACATCCTATGATTGGGCCATGAGTCACCTCAAAGTTCAGCACTCATTTCATGGAGCTGTTTAGCTGTGGGGCCCTGCTGAGCCCTTTGTGGTCACCGGGCAGCTTTCGGAGGATCCCTAATTTTCCTGGATGCCCCTGGTTCAGTCACTCAAAACCCACACAGTGCAGAGAGCGAAGTCCTTCCTCTAAAACTGCCGACCGAGAGATTTTCAGCGCCAACATTCTAGGAGGTTGAACAGTGACCCCTAAAATATATGTCCACGTTAACCTCAGAATGGGACATTATTTGAAAATAAAGTCTTTGCAGAGGTAATGAAGTAAAGAAGTTGAAGATGAGGTGGGCACGGTGGCTCACGCCTGTAACTTCAGCACTTTGGCAGGCCGAGGCAGGTGGATCATCTGAGGTTAAGAGTTCAAGACCAGCCTGGGCAACATGGTGAAACCCCGTCTCTACTAAAAATACACAAATTAGCCAGGCGTGGTGACAGGTGCCTGTCATCCCAGCTACTGAGGAGACAGAGGCAGGAGAATCGTTTGAACCCGGGAGGCGGAGGTTGCAGTGAGCCGAGATCGCACCACTGCACTCCAGCCTGGGAGACAGAGGGAGAATCTGTCTCAAAAAATAAAAAGAATCTGAAGATGAGATTGTCCTGAATTTAGGGCAGGCCCTAAATCAATGGCAGGTGTCCTTCTCAGAGACAGAAGAGGAGAGACAGACACAGAGGAGGAGGCCATGTGGAGACGGAGGCAGAGACTGGAGTGATGCGGCCACAAGCCCAGGGACGCCTGGAGCCCCCAGGAGCTGGGAGACGCAGGAAGGAGCCTCCCCTAGAGGCTCCCAGAAGAAACTGGATACAATTGTAGTGGATAGAATAGTGGCCCCCAGAAACATTTGCCCGTAGCCTAATGCTCAGAGCCTGTGAGTAAGACCTTATTTGGATATTTGGAAACAGGGTCTTTGCAGACGTGATTAAGTTAAGGACCTTGAGACTGGATCTTTCTGGATTAGGGTGGGCCCTAAATGCAATGAGAGGTGTCCTCGTAAGAGACAGAAGAGGAGTCACAGACACAGGAGGAGGCCACGTGGAGACGGAGGCGGAGACTGGAGTGATGCGGCCACAAGCCCGGGACACCTGGAGCCCCCAGGAGCTGGGAGAGGCAGGAAGGATCCTCCCCTACAGCCTCCGGAGGGAGCATGGCCCTGAGACACCTTCATCTCAGACTTCCGGTGTGCAGAGCTAGGAAAAAAACCTATTTTTATTATTTTATTATTATTATTATTATTATTATTATTATTATTATTATTATTATTATTATTATTATTTGATACCGAGTTCCAGTCTTATTGCCCAGGCTGGAGCGCCA
>NC_045456.1:22233549-22237131 GCF_002776525.5 Piliocolobus tephrosceles | reverse complement strand
TCTCGGCTCACCACAACCTCCACCTCCCGGGTTCAAGCGATTCTCCTGCCTCAGGCTCCCGAGTAGCTGGGTTTACAGGTGCCTGCCACCAAGCCCAGCTAATTTTGCAGTTTTAGTGGATACCAGCTTTCTCCTTGTTGGTCAGGTTGGCAAACTCCCGACCTCAGGTGATCCGCCCGTCTCGGCCTCCCAAAGTGCTGGGATGACAGGCTCCTGGCCCCAATTCCTGTTTTTTTTTTTTTTTTTTAATTTTTCAGTATTATTTATTTTGTAATGGGTAACGCAAAATATGTAAAACACATAAAAAGACTGTATAAATCATAAAGTCATTTATACAGCTTGCATGAATCCCTTACATACATATTTATTTTAGGACATAAAAAGATCATTTGGAAAATCAAGATAAAGTCTTTGCTGAACAACTTATGGAATCAATCACCTAGTAATAATACTATTTCATATTTATATGATGTTCTACAATTTATGAAGTACTTCCTTACATATTATATCATCATGGATTTAACCAATATCTTCCCTTAAATTAAATCTGTGTACTAAAAATTATCCAGGTACCACAGGTAGAAGGGATAGAAAAGAGAAAGCAAATGAAAGATGCGACGTGAATGAACAATTCCTGTTTTTTGGTTTTTTTTTTTGTAGTGCAGTGGCCGGTTCTCAGCTCACTGCAAGCTCCGCCTCCCGGGTTCATGCCATTCTCCTGCCTCAGCCTCCGAGTAGCTGGGACTACAGGCGCCGCCACCTCGCCCGGCTAGTTTTTTGTATTTTTTAGTAGAGACGGGGTTTCACCGTGTTAGCCAGGATGGTCTCGATCTCCTGACCTCGTGATCCGCCCGTCTCGGCCTCCCAAAGTGCTGGGATGACAGGCTTGAGCCACCGCGCCCGGCCCTACAATTCCTGTTGTTAAGCGTCCCTAGTTACTGGTCGGGGACTGACAGGGACGGCAGCAGACAGGAGGGTTTGTCATCAGCCTCTAGAGGGCAGCAATGGCCAAGGACCGCCCAGCAGTTCCCAACCAGCAGGTGGTTGGGGTAATGCTCACATGGACCACAGCTTGAGACGTGGGAAGAGCTTTAGAAGCTCTCTGGGCCAGGTGTGGTGGCTCACACTTACAATCCCAGCACTTTGGGAGGCTGAGGCAGCAGGATCCCTCGAGTCCAGAAATCTCAGGCTAGCCTGGGCAACATAGTGAGACCAACATAGTGAGACCCCATCGCTTAAAAAAAAAAAAAAGAAAAAATTAGCTGGACGTGGTAGCGTGTTCCTGTGGCCCCAGCTACTGGGGAGGCTGTAGTGGGAGGATCGCTTGAGTCTGGAAGCTGGAGGTGGCAGTAAGCTAAGATCACATTACTGCACTCCAGAATGTAATTCTGCCTTAAAAAAAAAAGAGGGAAAAAAAAAAAGAGGCTGAGAGGGGTGATTCACGCCTGTAATCCCAGCCCTTCGGGAGGTAGAGGCTGGAGGATCACTTGAGGTCAGGAGTTAGAGGCCAGCCTGGGTCACATAGTGAGACCCTGTCTCTAAGAAAAAGGAAGGAGAAGGAAGGAAGGAAGGAAGGAAGGAAGGAAGGAAGGAAGGAAGGAAGGAAGGAAGGAAGGAAAGAAGGAGAGAAAGAAAGAAAAAAGGAGAGAAACAAACCTAAGAGAAGGAAGGAAGGGAAAAGAAAAAGGAAAGAAAGAGGAAGAAGGAAGGAAAAGGAAGAGAAAGGAAAGAAAGAAAGAGAAAGGAAGGAAGGAGAGAGAGAGGAAAGAAGGAAAGAAGGAGAGAGAGGAAGGAGGAAGGGAAAGAAAGGAAAGAAAGAAAGAAGGAAAGAAAGAGGAAGGAAGGAAAGAAAGAAAGAAGGAGAGAGAGGAAGCAGGAAGAGAAAGAAAGACAGAAAGAAGGAAAGAGAAAAAAAGAAAGAGGAAGGAAGGAAAGAAAGGAGAGAGAGGAAGGAGGAAGGGAAAGAAAGGAAAGACAGAAAGAAGGAAGGAAAGAAAGAAGGAGAGAGAGGAAGGAAGGAAAGAAGGAGAGAGAGGAAAGAAGGAAGGAAAGAAAGGAGAGAGGAAGGAAGGGAGGAAGGAAGGAAGGAAAGAAGGAGAGAGAGGAAGGAGGAAGGGAAAGAAAGGAAAGAAAGAAGGAAAGAGAAAGAGGAAGGAAGGAAAGAAAGGAGAGAGAGGAAGGAAGGAAGGAAGGAAAGAAAAGACAAGAAGGAAAGAAAGAAATCAATCCCAGGACAAAAGTGCTTCGGCCCCACTGTGGACGTGGAGGTAGCTTTTCCCCAGCAGGGCCCCTTGGGCATGACCAGGAAGCACTCTCGTTGCCACCTAACCCAGGCCTGTCTGAGTGGGGACACCCGCGAGAGCTGTGTGCCGATGACCGAATGAGCTGGATGTGGTCACATTGGATTCCAGCTCTGCCCCCGGAAAGTGTGCTCCCAGGTGGGGTTTGTGCCTCACAACTTCCCCTGTGGAGAATGGAAATAACCATATGAAATAACCAGTCCCCAAGGGTCTCGGACGCCCCAGCCAAGACGTGGCCCCACACATAAAGCCCTTTGTCGTCCTCACCAGGAGGTGCAGACGCTGAGGGCCACTGAGAGAAAGAAGAGGCAGGAATGTGTGACCTTGTGTCAGAGCCCTGTGTCCAAGAACTGGGTATTCAGCCGTCACGGGATGGTTGGGTTTCTCTGTCTCCTCCCTCGGCTCACAACTCAGCCGTGTGTGCCCCAAACTGGCCACCGACACCCGGTCCTGTCTTCTTTTAAAGGTGCCCAGGTCTGAGTTGCAAACAGAACGTACTTTGCGCGGTGGCTCACGCCTGTCATCCCGGCACTTTGGGAGGCCGAGACGGGCGGATCACGAGGTCAGGAGATCGAGACCATCCTGGCTAACACGGTGAAACCCCGTCTCTACTAAAAATACAAAAAACTAGCCGGGCGTGGTGGCGGGTGCCTGTAGTCCCAGCTACTCGGGAGGCTGAGGCAGGAGAATGGCTTGAACCTGGGAGGTGGAGGTTGAGGTGAGCCCAGATCGCGCCACTGCACTCCAGCCTGGGCGACAGAGCAAAACTCCATCTCAAATAAATAAATAAAATAATATCATAAAAAAATAAAAAATAAAGACATCAGGACAGGCTTAATGGCTCACACCTATAATCCCAGCGGTTTGGGAGGCTGAAGCGGGCAGGTCATGAGGTCAGGAGTTCGAGACCAGCCTGGCCAATACGATGAAACCCCATCTCTACGAAAAATGCAAAAATTAGCCGGACGTGGTGGCACGTGCCTGTCATCCCAGCTACCTGGGAGGCTGAGGCAAGAGAACTGCTTGAGCCAGGAAGGGGGAGGTTGAGGTGAGCCTACATACAGCCAATGCCCTCCAGCCTGGGCAACAGAGTGAGATTTCATCTCAAAATAAATAAAGACATAAATAAATAAATACAATTTAAAAATTAAAAAAATAGGGCCGGGCACGGTGGCTCAAGCCTGTCATCTCAGCACTTTGGGAGGCCAAGGCGGGCGGATCACGAGGTCAGGAGATCGAGACCATCCTGGCCAACACAGTGAAACCCCGTCTCTACTAAAAA
>NC_045456.1:22226123-22233449 GCF_002776525.5 Piliocolobus tephrosceles | reverse complement strand
GGTCACCCAGCCAGGGTGATGTCAATCACAGCCAGGCCGATGTCAATTACACAGGGCCTTCTCTCTCTTCCCGCCCCCTAGCCCCTGCACCTGCTCCCCATTGGCTGAGCCCTGCTGAGGTCACCCAGCCAGGGTGATGTCAATCAGAGCCAGGCCGATGTCAATCACACAGGGTCTTCTCTCTCTTCCCGCCCCCTAGCCCCTGCACCTGCTTCCCATTGGCTGAGCCCTGCTGAAGGCACCCAGCTATAGAGCCAGGCAGCTGTCAATCACACAGGGCCCACGACAGCGCAGAGATGAGTTGAGTGCGAATGTGACGGACCCTGTGAATCCACATCAGCACCTGCACAGTGGGAAGGGGTCGCCCCTGGCACGTTGCTGCCAAGTTTCAACAGCGCTTAGAGGGGAGGCAGCAGAAGCAACTCAGCTTCTCGATGGGCTTGGCCCGGCATGCACTTGCACGAAGCATTGGCAGGAAGGAAGCTTAAAAATTAGTCTGGGGCCACCAGCTTCCAGGGATCCTGTGAGACACGGGGCGTGGAGGGTTTGTGTAAACAGCAGGGTGCGTTCTGTGTCATTTACTGCTGTTCTCTTCGGTCACATAGTTCTTTCGGTTTCGGTTTAAAAATAGGTCACTTTTAGGCTGAACGCAGTGGCTCACGCCGTTAATCCCAGCACTTTGGGAGGCCGAGGCGGGAGGATCACCTGAGGTCAGGAGTTCGAGACCAGCCTGGACAACATGGGTGACACCCCCGTCTCTAATAAAAATACAAAAATTAGCCTGGTATGGTGGGGGGTGCCTGTAATCCCAGCTACTCTGGAGGCCGAGGCAGGAGAATCGCTTGAGCCTGGGAGGTGGATGTTGCAGTGAGCCAAGACAGGGCCACTACACTCCAGCTTGGGCAACAGAGTGAGACTCCGTATTAAAAAAAAAAAAGTGATTTTAGGCCGTATGTAGTGGCTCACGCCTGTAATCCCAGCACTCTGGGAGGCTGAGGTGGGAGGCTGGCTCACTAGAGCCCAAGAGTTTGAGACCAACCTGGGCAACATAGCAAGACCCTATCTCCATTTATTACATTTAAAAAAAAGGGTGAATTTTATTTGTCAGAATGAGTTATACAAATTCTGTGCTTTTTATTCTTCTTCTTTTTTTTTTTTTTTTTTTTTTAAGACAGTCTCACTCTGCCACCCAGGCTGGAGCACAGTGGTGCGATCTTGGTTCACTGCAACCCTCACCTCCTGGGTTCAAGCGATTCTCCTGCCTCAGCCTCCTGAGTAGCTGGGATTACAGGTGAGCGCCACCACGCCAGGCTAATTTTTTTCTATATATATATTTTTAGTAGAGACGGGGTTTCACCATGTTGGTCAGGCTGATCTCGAACTCCTGACCTCGTGATCCGCCTGGCCTCCCAAAGTGCTGGGATTATAGGCGTGAGCCACCGCACCAGGCCTTATTTTATTCTTTTTAATTGAGAAAATTTACACATGTTCGTGGGATACATAGTGATGTTTGAATCCATATAGTGTGTAATTATCAGATCCTTATAATGGATAATGATCAGATCAATGTATAATTAATGATCAGATCCATATAATCTATAATGAGATGATTGATAGCACATCCATCATGTCAAACACCCTTTCTTTCCTTTCTTTCTTTGTCCTTCTCTCTCTCTCTTTCTCTTTCTCTCATCCAGGCTGCAGTGCAATGGCATGATCTCGGCTCACTGCAATCTCCACATTCAGGGTTCAAGCAATTCTCCTGCCTCAGCCTCCCAAGTAGCTGAGATTATAGGCATGAGCCACCACAGCTGGCTAATTTTTGTAATTTTAGCAGAGACAGGGTTTCGCCGTGTTGGCCAGGCTGGTCTCGAACTCCTGACCTCAGGCGATCCGCCCACCTTAGCCTCTCAAAGTGCTGCAATTACAGGCGTGAGCTACCATGCCCAGCCTATCATTTCTTTGTGTAGGAAACATTTAATATCCTCCTTCCAACTATCTGAAACTGTAGAATATATTATTGTTAACTCTCATCATTCTACAGGACTTTAGAACACTAGAATTTATTCCAGCTGTCTAGCTGTAATTTTGTATGCTTCAATAATTGTTTTCATATGGACATAATAGCTCTCCAGGAAGAAAAAAAAAACAATAAATGTCACTCAGAACAGTAATCAGTAATGCTGTCAAAACTTTATTCAGGCTGTGTGTGGTGGCTCATGCCTGTAATCCTAGCACTTTAGGAGGACGAGGTGGGTGGATCACTTGAGGTCAGGAGTTCCAGACCAGCCTGGCCAACATAGTGAAACCCTGTCTCTACTAAAAATACAACAACAAGAAAAAATTAGCCGGGTGTGGTAGCAAGTGCCTGTCATCCCAGCTACTCAGGAGGCTGAGGCACGAGAATCACTGGAATCTGGGAGGCGGAGGTTGCAGTGAGCTAAGTCACACCATTGCACTCCAGCCACTGCACTCTGGAGTGAGACTCTTTTTTTTGTTTTTGTTTTCTGAGATAGAGTCTCACTCTGTTGCCCAGGCTGGAGTGCAGTGGTGCGATCTCGGCTCACTGCAACCTCCGCCTCCCAGGTTCAAGAGATTCTCCGGCCTCAGCCTCTCAAGTAAATGGGACTACAGGCACCTGCCTCCAGGCCTGGCTAATTTTTTTTGTATTTTTAGTAGAGACGGGGTTTCATTGTGTTACCCAGGATGGTCTCGATCTCCTGACCTCATGATCTGCCTGCCTCAGCCTCCCAAAGTACTGGGATTACAGGCGTGAGCCACCACGCCTGGCCGAGACTCTGTCTAAAAAAAAAAAAAAGGCCAGGTGTGGTGGCTCATGCCTGTAATCCCAGCGCTTTGGGAGGCCAAGGCGGGTGGATCACGAGGTCAGGAGTTCAAGACCAGCCTGGCCAACATAGTGAAACCCTGTGTCTACTAAAAATACAAAAATTAGCTGGGCATGGTGGGCGCCTGTAATCCCAGCTACTTGGGAGGCTGAGGAAGGAGAATCGCTTGAACCCGGGAGGCGGAGGTTGCAGTGAGCCGAGATCGCGCCACCGCACTCCACCTTGGGCAACAGAGAGAGACTTTGTCTCAATACAAACCAACAAACCAACACAAAATTGATGTTATGTACAGCATTTAATAAATTACATGAGACAGTCAATACTGTGTTCTGAAACTGTCTTTGTGTTAGGTGATTTTGCCTAGCTGTAGACAAACGTGAGTACTGTGTTTAAGGCAGGCTACGCGATGATATTTGGAAGGTTAGCTGTGTTTAATGTCTTGTCCAGTAAGGATCTTTTCAGCTTACAATGGGTTTATCAGGACGTAAGCCATTTTAGGTCAAGGAGTATTTGTATTTTGCTTTCATCAACATTCCACTATTCAATCCTTTTAAAGTGGGGCATTTGTGTGGCAGTTTGAGAGACATTAAAAAATAAAAAACACTGGCCGGGCGCGGTGGCTCAAGCCTGTAATCCCAGCACTTTGGGAGGCCGAGATGGGCGGATCACGAGGTCAGGAGATCGAGACCATCCTGGCTAACACGGTGAATCCCCGTCTCTACTAAAAATACAAAAACTAGCCGGGCGAGGTGGCGGGCGCCTGTAGTCCCAGCTACTCCGGAGGCTGAGGCAGGAGAATGGCATAAACCCGGGAGGCAGAGCTTGCAGTGAGCTGAGATCCGGCCACTGCACTCCAGTCCGGGCGACAGAGCGAGACTCCGCCTCAAAAAAAAAATAAAAAAAATAAAAAACACCCCCAGCAATGACCGGAAAGATCACCGTTCTCCGTACAAGTTCAGATTTGATAAAGCAGGCTTTTACAAAATGCTCTAGGAAATTGCAGGTCAGCTTAACAAAAAATGCATCTTCAAATACCACAAATACAGCTATTAACATTCCAACTGGCGGGGCATGGTGGTTCACACCTACGATCCCGGCACTTTGGGAGGCCAACATGGGTGGATCGCTTAGGGTCAGGAGTTCAAGACCAGCCTGGTCAACATGGTGAAACCCTGTCTCTACTAAAAATCCAAAATTTAACCGGGCGTGGTGGTGGGTGCCTGTCATCCCAGCCACTCAGGAGGCTGAGGCAGGAGGATCGCTGGAACTGGGAGGCGGAGGTTGCAGTGAGCTGAGATCATGCCACTGCACTCCAGTCTGGGCAACAAGAGCGAGACTCCGTCTCAATAAAAACAAACAAATTAACAAACGAACAAAAAACCCTCCAAAACGCAAAGATGATGGGGTTTGTCAAGACAAGGACCCTTTCTTTGTGTCTTTGGACTTGAGGGAATAGTCCCTCACAAGCTCTAAAAGTCAATACCTGTGACGTTTTTAAGGGTAGGTGGTAATCTTGCCATCATCACTGACTTCAGAGCTGTCGTTCATTCCTCAGATTAGGGTAGGACGGTAGCAAAGTCATCTCCAGACCCTTAACTAATTACATCTGCAATGACCTTATTTTCAGATAAGGCCTGATTCACAGGTTCTGGGGATTAGGATGTGGACATTTCTTTTGGGGATCACCGTTCAAACCTTTGCAATTGTGTTTGGTTCCCTCCGGAGGCTCTAGGGGAGGATCCTTCCTGCCTCTCCCAGCTCCCGGGGGCTCCAGGCATCCCTGGGCTTGTGGCCGCATCACTGCAGTCTCTACCTCTGTCTCCACGTGGCCTTCTCCTCTGTGTCTGTGTCTCCTTTTCTTAGAAGGACACCTGTCAGTGGATTTTAGGACCCAAGTTAAATGCAGGATGATTATATTTCAAGATATTTAACTAGATCACATGGAGAAAGACCCTACTTCCAATTAAGGACACACGCTGAGGTTCTGGGTAGATGTGAATATTTTTTTGGAGGGGGGTATGTTTTCACCCAGTACAGTGTCTGGATTAGGGAAGGAAGTGAGGTCGTTTTATTCATAGAACTGATCATTCTTCCTGCTTATCAAGCATTCTCTAAAATGTTCCCGGGCCGAGTGTGGAACTCAGAACTGTTGAACAAACCTGTCCATAGTGGTTTCTGCCTTCTGTGCTTTATAATTTGGAGACATCCCAGGACTTTGGGAGGCCAAGGCAGGCGGATCACGTGAGGTCGGGAGTTCGAGACCAGCCTGACCAACATGGAGAAACCAACCGCATCTCTACTAAAAATATAAACTTAGCCAGACATGGTGGTGCACGCTTGTAATCCCAGCTACTCGGGAGGCTGAGGTAGGAGCATCGCTTGAACCCAGGAGGTAGAGGTTGCACTGAGCCGAGATCCACCACTGCACTCCAGCCTGGGTGACAAGAGCGAAACTCCGTCTCAAATAATAATAAGGATCATCATAACAATTTAGAGAAATTCATTATTTCTGTGCCTGGTGAACTGGTGTGCTTCCCTTGGTATGGATTACAGGATTTTTATCTTGCTTGGGACATCTCCGGGGATGAAAGTCAGGTCCTGGGCTTTTAAAATCAAAGGCCGTGATGTTCAATGACCATTAAAGAGAAAGATGAAAGCTGCCACCAGGTTCTGTTTGTCGAATTGAGCATTTGCAGGCTGAGGGGTGGAAAGGCTGTATCTGATGTCCGCAGGGGACCGTTTTACAGCTGGAAGCCTCACATGTCATTCACCGCAGACCCCGGGATGCGGCGGAGACTTAACTTTTCACTCCCTCTGGCTTCTCTTTTTTGAAGCTAAGAAAGATGATTTTTCATTTCCAGCAACGTGAAGGAGGCTTTCTGGACACTTGCCTGTGAGCAGGAAAAGGCTAAGAAAGGTATAACCTGTCTTTGTGACAGGCTCTCCTTCGGAGGCTGAGGCGGGCGGATCATCTGAGGTCAGGAGTTCGAGACCAGCCTGGCCAACATGGCGAAACTCCGTCTCTACTAAAAATACAAAAATTAGCCGGGAGTGGTGGCGGGCACCTGTCATCCAAGTTATTTGGGAGGCTGAGGCTGGAGAATCGCTTGAAACCGGGAGGCGGAGGTTGACAAGTGTGAGCCACCATGCCCAGCCTTTCATAAAAATAATTCTTAGTAGAATCCTGCCTACCACAGAATTGCATCACTTCTCCCCTCACTTTATGTCCAAAGGGAAGTCACAATCTCCATTCCAGGGTTTGAGCTCAGGCTGAGATGAGATTCAGCTCTTCTGAGAATTTACAAATGCTTTGAAAAGTATGAAGGGGGCCGGGCGCAGTGGCTCACGCCTGTAATCCCAGCACTTTGGGAGGCCAAGACGGGCGGATCACGAGGTCAGGAGATCAAGACCATCCTGGCTAACACGGTGAAACCCTGTCTCTACTAAAAAATACAAGAAACTAGCCGGGCATGGTGGCGGCACCTGTAGTCCCAGCTACTCGGGAGGCTGAGGCAGGAGAATGGCATAAACCCGGGAGGCAGAGCTTGCAGTGAGCTGAGATTGCGCCACTGCTCTCCAGCTTGGGCGACAGAGCGAGAGTCCGTCTCAGAAAACAAACTAACAGACAAACAAAAAACAAAAATGAAACAACAAAACAAAAGAAAACAAACAAAAAATACAAAAACAAAACAAAACAAAAACCCCCACCAAAGTATCAACGGGGTAGGTGCATTCCTGAGTGTAATATTCTCAATGAACACCAGGAGGCGGTGGTGAGGCGCCAGCCACACAAGGCATCTTGAAGCGAGAACTGCCTGAAACGGTGACGTTTGTGTCCACAGTACCTGGGATGTGGTCAGACACTGGGCTACACGGTGCTGGGAAGCCGTCTTTCAGATGAGAGGAACAGTTTGTTCAGAGTTGGAATGAAGCCGGTGACCACACACAATGTGGGTGGGCCTCGTCCAATCAGTTGAAGGTCTTCAGAGCAAAGACCCAGGTTTTCCCAGGACAAAGGGATTCTGCCTCCTGGGATTCAGGTTCCAGCTGCAGCCTTAACTCTTCGTGGGGTCTGCAGCCTGCTGGTCTACCTGAAGATTATAGTGTTTCCCCTCCAGAATCATTGAGCCAATTCCTTAAAATCTCCCTTTCTTAGATATCTGTATACACACATGCATAAAACCAACATATACCTCCTACATGGCCAATTCCTTAAAATCTCTGTCTCTCAAATATCTATATGCATGCATAAAACCAACATATACCTCCTTCATAGCCAATTCCTTAAAATCTCTCTTTCTTAGATATTTATATATGTTTGTGTAAAACCAACACATACCTCCTACATGGCCAATTCCTTAAAATCTCTGTCTCTCAAATATCTATATGCATGCATAAAACCAACATATACCTCCTTCATAGCCAATTCCTTAAAATCTCTCTTTCTTAGATATTTATATATGTTTGTGTAAAACCAACA
>NC_045456.1:22213908-22226023 GCF_002776525.5 Piliocolobus tephrosceles | reverse complement strand
GTAGAGACAGGGTTTCACCATGTTGGCCAGGCTGGTCTGGAACTCCTGACCTCAGGTGATCTGCCTGCCTCGGCCTCCCAAACTGCTGGGATTACAGGCATGAGCCACCACTCCCGGCCTTAGCCAATTTCTTAAAATCTCTCTCTCTCAAATATCAATATATATATGTATGAAACCAACATATACCTCCTACTTAGACAATTCCTTAAAATCTGTCTCAAATACCTGTACGCATGCATAAAACCAACATATACCACCTTCATAGCCAATTTCTTAAAATCTCTCTTTCTGACATATCTATATATGCATGTATAAAACCAGCATAAACCTCCTACTTAGCCAATCTCTTCAAAATCTCTTTCAAATATCAATATATGTTTGTATGAAGCCAACATATGCCTCCTACTTAGACCATTCCTACGATTTCTTTCCCTTTCTCTCAAGACCTATAGATGTCTGTATAAAACTAATATATACCTCCTACTTAGCCAAGTCCTTAAAATGTCTCTCCGTCAAATATCTAGATGTATGTGTAAAACCCACATAAACTTCCTTCATAGTTCATTTCTTAAAATCTCTTGGTGTATATAGATTTATATAGATATACATATAGAGATATTATATGTCTTCATATAGATAGGCATGGATAAAGCAAATATGTACCTCCTACATAGACAAATTCTTAAAATCTTTCTCTTTTTCTGTGTATATATAGATATTATATATCTATACATAGATATGTATGGATACAGCCGTTATGTACCTCTTATATTGACAATGCCTTAACGTCTCTCTCTGTGTGTATATCTATATATACACACATATATAGACATTATACATCTATATGTATGTAAGGAAAAGCAACGTATACCTCCTATATAGACAATTCCTTAAAATCTCTTTGTCTCTCTCTCTTTTTTTTTCTGTGATGGAGTCCTGCTCTGTCGCTCATGCTGTGTGCAATGGTACGGTCTCGGCTCACTGCGATTTCCGTCTCCCGGGTTCAAGCGATCCTCCTGCCTCAGCCTCCCAAGTAGCTGCAATGACAGGCGCCCATCACACCTGGCTAATTTTTTGTATTTTTAGGACAGATGTGGTTTCACCACGTTGGCCAGGCTGGTCTCAAACTCCTGACGTCAGGTGATCTGCCCGCCTCGGCCTCCCAAAGTGCTGGGATTACAGGCGTGAGCCACCGTGCCAGGCCTAGATATAGATACATAGCTATTATATATCTCTATATAGATATGTATGGATAAAGCCAATATGTACATCTTATATTGAAGATTTCTTAATATCTCTGTCTTCGTGTATATTTATATATAGATATATAGACATTATATATCTATATGTATGTAAAAAACCATCATATACCTCCTACATACACAATTCCTTAACATCTCTTTGTCTCTCTCTATATATATTATCTATCTATCATCTATCTATCTATCTATCTATCTATCTATCTATCTATCTATCTATCTATCATCTATTTACCTGTGTCTAGATAAGTGTGATTAAAGCCAATATGTATCTCCTATATAGACAATTCCTTTACTTTTCTCTTTGTGTGTGAGTGTGTGTGTGTATATGTAACATCTATGTGTATGTGTAAAACCAGTAGCCAATTTCTTAAAATCTTTCTGTAACCTATCTACATGTGTGTTTACATGTCTGTCTATACGTAGGTATAAAACATCTACCAGCAGGCTGGGTGCAGTGGCTCACACCTGTAATCCCAGCACTTTAGGAGGCCAAAGAGGGCGGATCACGAGGTCAGGAGTTCGAGACCAGCCTGGCCAACATGGTGGAAACCCCATCTCTACTAAAAATGAAAGAAAATTAGCCGGGTGTGGTGATGGTCACTTGTAGTCGCAGCTACTCAGGGAGGCAGGAGAACCGTTTGAACGTGGGAGGCGGAGGCTACAGTGAGCCGAGATCGCACCACTGCACTCCAGCCTGGGCCGCAGAGTGAGACTCCATCTCAAAAAAAAACAAAGCATCGAAAAAAAAAAAAAAAAACCCTATCTACCTCCTGTTGGTTTTCTCCATCTTATTGGTTCTGTTTCCCTGTCTGATATCTCCCCTCACCCAAGGAGAGAGAATAAGAGTTCCCCGAGAGTTTGCGGGGTGACTGAGACAGTCACAGAGGACTTATGGGTGCCTGGATTCCGGGAGGGGACGGGAGGACTCAAGCAAGAAGGACGGGATGGAATCACCAGAGTTTCCCTCTCGTGGGAGGCCGGGAGCTTTCAACTGCCTCTCTGCCGCCGACTCAGCACAGAGAAGGACGACGAGAAGCATATCCTCCTGTGTAAGCATCAGCGCCTACCACAGCAGGTGCAGCGGCAGCAAGGAGCCTCGGCACTCAGCGTTTATCTGCACTGTGGGTGAAAGTCTGGGAACACAGGAGAAGCTGCGGGCCCCAAGCGCCAGCCTGGCCCCTGTGGGTGGGTGGGGGCGGGGGATGAAAAGTTCTAGAGCAGTGTTCCTCAGGCTGGGGCTGGGTTCATTCCAGGAGAATTACCCTCTAGAGAGACGTGTTCCAATGCAGATTCCCAGGCCTGCTGGGAGAATCCAGTTCAGAAGCCTGCGGTGTGGCCAGCAGTTCCTCAGTGATTCAGGTGATTCCATGATAAAGGAGAGTAATACTTTTTTTTTTTTTTGAGATGGAGTCTCGCTCTGCCTCCCAGGCTGGAGTAAAGTGGCACGATCTCGGCTCACTGCAACCTCCGCCTCCCGGGTTCAAGCGATTCTCCTGCCTCAGCCTCCCGAGTAGCTGGGATTACAGGTGCCCGCCACCATGCCCGGCTAAGTTTTGTATTTTTAGTAAAGATGGGGTTTCCCCATGTTGGTCAGGCTAGCCTCGAACGCCTGACCTCATGATCTGCCCGTCTCAGCCTCCCAAACTGCTGGGATGACAGGAGTGAGCCACTGTGCCCGGCTGATCCTATTCTGTTTATAGGCTAAACTGTGTCCCTTCTAAAATTCCTAGATTGAAGCCCTAACCCCAGGACCTCAGAATGTGGCTTTATTTCGAGATAGGGTATGTAAACAGGTAATTAGGAAAAAATGAGGTTAATAACGTAAAATAACGTTATTCAAGTAAAATAAGGTTATTAAGGTGGGCCCTGATCCAACAGGACTGACGTTCTTGTAAGAGGACATTGGGAATGGGCGCGGTGGCTCACGCCTGTAATCCCAGCACTTTGAGAGGCCAAGGTGGGCAGGTCCCCTGAGGTCAGGAGTTCAAGACCAGCCTGGCCAACATGGCAAAACCCTGTCTCTACTAAAAATACAAAAATTAGCCCAGCATGGTGGTGGGCACCTGTAGTCCCAGCTACTCAGGAGGCTGAGACAGGAGAATTGTTTGAACCCGGGAGGCGGAGCTTGCAGTGAGCTGAGATGCTGCCGCTGCACTCCAGCCTGGGCAACAGAGCGACACTCTTTCTCAAAAAAAAAAAAAAAAAAACACACAAACAAAAAACGGCCGAGTGCGGTGGCTCACGCGTGTAATCCCAGCACTTTGAGAGGCCGAGGGGGGCGGATCACAAGGTCAAGAGATTAAGACCATCCTGGCCAACATGGTGAAACCCTGTCTTTAATAAAAATACAAAAACTAGCTGGGCATGGTGGCACGTGCCTGTAATTCCAGCTAGTCGGGAGGCTGAGGCAGGAGAATCGCTTGAACCCGGAAGGTGGAGGCTGCAGTGAGCCGAGATCATGCCACTGCACTCCAGCCTGGGTGACCAGAGTGAAACTCTGTTTCAGAAAAAAAAAAAAAAAAAAAAAGAAGAAGAAGAAAAGGACATTGAGGCACACACACAGAGGGATAAAATCCTATCAAGATATGTGGAGAAGGCAGTCATCTACAAACTGTAGAGCAAAAACTATCTGAGACAGGTGCCATCAATATTGACATTGATTGTACCAAGGTTAAGGATCGTGGCAGAGGTTTGGAGAACAGTTACCCCCAGGTGGTTGGGTGACAGCTTGATTTTATATGTTTTACGGAGACAGACGTTGCAACAAACCCAGGACAGCTCTACGTGGGGGCCTCAGGTCATATGTGGATTCGATGATTTTCTGATCTGCTGTTCAATTCAGCAGAAACACATGCTTGAGTTTACATGAGGTTGTGGAAGACAAGGTTCTTGCAATGTAGATGAAGCCTCTGGATAGCAGGCTTAGAGAGAGTGGATGGTAAATGTCTTTCCCTTTTTTTTTTTTTTTTTTTTTTTGAGGCAGAGTCTCGCTCTGTCCCCCAGGCTGGAGTGCAGTGGCACCATCTCAGCTCACTGCAACCTCCGCCTCCCAGGTTCAACCAATTCTCCTGCCTCAGGCCTCCCAAGCAGCTGGGATGACAGGCACCTGCCACCCAGCCGGGCTAATTTTTGTATTTTTAGTAGAGACGGGGTTTCACCATGTTGGCCAGGCTGGGGTAAACGTCTCTTTATCAGACCTTCAAAGGTGTCGGACTCTCCAGAGAAGATATCATCCAGGAAGACGATTGATCCAGTCTGGCTGTGTCCCTACACAAATCTCACCCTGAATCCTCGCTCCCATTTTCCCCACGTGTCTTGGGAGGGGTGTGGTGGGAGGGCATCGACTCATGGGTGCAGGTGTTTCCCATGCTGTTCTAATGACTGTGAGTAAGTCTCACGAGAGCTTACGGTTTCAGAAAGCTCTGTCTTGGCTGCTCCCATGGAAGACGACCGTTTGCTGTTTCTTTATCTTCCACCATGATGGCGAAGCTTCCTCAGCCATGTGAAACCGTGAGTCCATTACAGCTCTTTCCTTTATACATTACCGAATCTCTTTCCTTTATAAATAACATAAAATATTTTTTAAAAAGGTAGTTAGGGTAAAATGAGGTTATTAAGGTAAAATAACGTTATTCAAGTAAAATGAGGTGATTAAGGTGGTCCCTGACCCACTAGGACTGACGTTCTTGTAGGAGGACATACGTTCCAGCATGGTGTGAGATGGTATCTCATCGTGGTTTTGATTTGCATTTCTCTAATGATGGGCATTTTCATACGTTTGTTGGCTGCATAAATGTCTTCTTTTGAGAAGTGTCTGTTCATATCCTTTGCCCACTTTTTGATGGGGTTGTGTGTTTTTTTCTTGTTAATATTATTATATTTTATATTATATTATTATATTTTATATTATTATATACATTTATAAAAAATATAATAGTTTTATAAATTACCGACTCTCAGGCTTGTATTTATCAGCAGCGTAAGAACAGACTAATACAGGGATTCTTTGTTTTCTTTCTTTCTTTTTCTTGTTTTTTTTTTTTTTTTTTGGGGGTGGGTTCTCCTTTTGTTCCGCAGGCTGGAGTGCAATGGCTCGATCTCGGCTCCCTGCAACCTCCGCCTCCTGGGTTCAAGCCATTCCCCTGCCTCAGCCTCCCCAGTAGCTGGGATTACAGGCACCTGCCCCCGCGCTACTTTTTGTATAGGGATTCTTTACAGAATGCAAATTCCCCCCACAAGAAATGGCTTTGCAGAGAGGTTCCAAGATTCATGAGAGACAATGTATTTTGCAGAAAAATACACTGATTCCTTTAGGGCCTGCTATCTGTCCTGTGAGAATTTGGTATCTTATTGCTACAAAGAATCTGATTCATCTCATCTCAAAAAATAAAGAATATAGAAAACTGCTCTCTTTAGACCGGGCTTGGTGGCTCATGCCTGTCATCCCAGCACTTTGGGAGGCCAAGGCGGGCCGATCACGAGGTCAAGAGATTGAGACCGGCCTGGCCAGCATAGTGAAACCCCATCTCTACTAAAAATGCAAAAATTAGCTGGGTGTGCTGGCCTGCTCCTGTAATCTCAGCTACTCGGGAGGCTGAGGCAGGAGAATTATTTGAACCCAGGAGGCGGAGATTGCAGTGAGCCGAGATTGTGCCACTGCACTGCAGCTTGGTGACAGACCGAGATTCCATCTCAAACAAACAAACAAACAAACAAACAAAAAGTAACAGCAAAAATCCTCTCTTTAGATAGGGTAGTGTGGTACTTTGGCTCCCGGCTGGCGTCTGGGAACTTGCGTGTGGAAGCTTATCCTGAACGATACGCGTGCCTCACCATGTGGAAACTCTTTTCACAGAAAATGTGATGTGTGTCGAACACCTGCTTTCCTTCTGGGTGGGACCATGGAATTTGGGAAGGTACTTGGCAGTGGTTGCCTATGGCACCTGCCCCTAATAGACAGCCCCTAATGAAGCTGAGTCTCTGATGAGCTTTCGTGGTAGACAGCGTTTGACAGCAAGTCCTGTGATCATGTTGCTGTGAGAACCGGGTATTTCGTGTGTGATCCGACTTAGAGACTGTGAAGCTCGTCTCACGATTTTCCCCAGACTTTTCTCAGTATGCATCTTCCCTTTGCTCGTTTTGTTTTGTGTGCTTCGGCCACCATAAATCATAGCTGGGAGTGTGACTACACGCCGACTTCTGTGAATTCTTCTGGAAAATCAACAAAGCTAGGGGCTTCCAAATAATACGCTTTAGCATTTCAACACGGAAATAAACTTCCTTATTCAGGAGAGGGAAAGTAGCAGCACAGACGGAATTATTCAAACAGACACCAAAAGAGGCGAACGTGAAAGGTTCAGGTTTCAAAGTTTGGGAGCTGGAAGAAAAAAAAATAATTGGTATATCGCCCCTTTTTTTTTTCAGTTGGAGCTAGCTTTCTTCTTTCTCTCTCTCTCTTTCATTGTACTTTAAGTTCTGGGATACATGTGCAGAACGTGAAGCTTTTTTTACATAGCTATACACGTGCCATGGTGGTTTGCTCCATTCATCAACCCTGTCATCTACATTAAGTATCTCTCCTAAAGCCCCCTAACTCCCTGACAGGCCCCAGTGTGGGATGTTCCCCTCCCTGTGTCCATGTGTTCACATTGTTCAGCTCCCACTGATGAGTGAGAACATGTGGTGTTTGGTTTTCTGTTCCTGTGTGAGTTTGCTGAGAATGATGGTTTCCAGCTTCATCCATGTCCCTGCAGAGGACATGAACTCATCCTTTTTTATGGCTGCATAGTATTCCATGGTGTCCGTGTGCCACATTTTTCTTTATCCAGTCTGTCATTGATGGACATTTGGGTTGGTTTCAAGTCTTTGCTATTGTGAACAGTGCCACAATAAACATACGTGTGCATATGTCTTTATAGCAGAATGATTTATAATCCTTTGCGTATATACCTAGTAATGAGATTGCTGGGTCAAATGGTGTTTCTAGTTTTAGATCCTTGAGGAATCGCCACACTGTCTTCCCCAATGGTTGAACTAATTTACACTCCCAACAACAGTGTAAACATGTTCCTATTTCTCCACATCCTCTCCAGAATCTGTTGTTTCCTGACTTTTTAATAATCACCATTCTAAGTGACGTGAGATGGTATCTTGTTGTGGTTTCGCTTTGCATTTCTCTAGTGACCAGTGATGATGAGTATTTTTTCATATATTTGTTGGCTGCATAAATGTCTTCTTTTGAGAAGTGTCTGTTCATATCCTTTGCCCACTTTTGGTGGGGTTGTGTGTTTTTTTCTTGTTAATCTAAGTTCTTTGTAGATTCTGGATAATAGCCCTTTGTCAGATGGAGAGATTACAAAATTTTTCTCCCATTCTGTAGGTTGCCTCTTCACTCTGAAGGTAGTTTCTTTTGCTGTGCAGAAGCTCTTTAGTTTAATTAGATCGCATTTGTCAATTTTGGCTTTTGTTGCCACTGCTTTTGGTGTTTTAGTCGTGAAGTCCTTGCCCATGCCTATGTCCTGAATGGTATTGCCTAGGTTTTCTTCTAGAAGTTTTATGGTTTTAGGTCTTATGTTTAAGTCTTTAATCCATCTTGAGTTAATTTTTGTATAAGGTGTAAGGAAGAGATCCAGTTTCAGTTTTCTACATATGACAATGAGTGTCAGCCAATTCCCAGTTCACATATCATCCAGGGAACGGTTAGATAGTCAGAGGCTGCCCTGCCACCCCCTGTCAGGGAGCCAGTGGGGGTAGAGGCTGGTCATCTTCTCATTCAATCCTCTCGTAAACTTCACACGCAGCTGCATACTTTCTGTTATTCTGACATTCACTTCAAGAGATGGTGGACACTCATTGTCACACGTGTCTTCCTTCTCGGTTTCTTTTGTGGTTGGAATATATCAATTCTTTTTTTTTTCCAGTTTCTAAACTTTGACACCTGCATTTTCATTTTCTTCGCTTTTGCTGTTTTAGTCTGAATCATGTCATCCCTCAAAACACATCCCTGCTGTTTTCAGGCTCGTGAATAACGAAGGTTATTGATACACGGAGATGCTGAAGTGTATTATTTGGAAAAGGAAATGTATTACCTCTGATATGGGTTGGAGATTTATTAAAAATAAAGATCTTGACATACCAGCTTGAACAGAGGTTTTACCTAATCAGGAACTTATGAATTCTATGAATATTTGAATCAACTTGCAGGTGCACTTCTCAGACTAATTTCTGCTCTGGGGCATTGGAGGGATTGGGGTCCATCTTATATACAGGCAGCGTTTTGCTGCTGTACACACTCTAAGACATTTCTAATTTATCACCCAGTTCTTGGGTAAAATATGATGATTAGAAGGTGTAATGAGATCAGTTATTTTCTCCTAAAATACACGTCCAGATCCTAATCTCTCTAGAACCTGTGAAGGGGACTTTCTTTTAAAAGGAGCATTTGCAGATATACTTGGTAAATGATTTTCAAGAGGAGGTCATCTTAGGGTGGACCCTAAATACCATGACAGGTGTCCTTCCAAGAGACAAAAGAGGAGACAAACACAGAGAAGGCCACATGCAGACAGAGGCAGAGACTGGAGTGATGCGGCCACAAGCCCAGGGATCCCTGGAGTCCCCCGGGGAGCTGGGAGAGGCAGGAAGGATCCTCCCCTAGAGTCTCCAAAGGAAACAATGGTCCTACTCACTTCTTGATCTCGGATTTCTCTCTCCAGAACTGGGAGAAGATAAATTCTTATTGTTTTAAGCCTCCAGTTTTTTGTTTTTTGTTTTTTTTTTCACAGAGTCTCGCTCTGTCACCAGGCTGGAGTGTAGTGGCCCGATCTCGGCTCACTACAACCTCTGACTCCCTACTTCAAGCGATTCTCCTACCTCAGCCTCCCCAGGAGCTGGGATTACAGGCACGCAGTGCCACGCCTGGCTAATTTTTGTATTTTTAGTAGAGAGACGGTTTCACCATGTTGGCCAAGATGGTCTCGATCTCCTGACCTCATGATCCGCCCGCCTCGGCCTCCCAAAGTGCTGGGATGACAGGTGTGAGTCACCTCACCTGGCCTTAAGCCTGTAGTTTTGTTCAATTATTATGGTAGCTCCAGGAAGGTACTAGAGAGAGCACATTTCTGTAGTAATTTTTCCTCACAGGATGTTAGCAATCTGCTTTTTCTAGACTCTCAGGTCTTAGCCAACCAGAGAGCTATGTGGGGTATTCAGTGGCTGTTTCGTTTTGGGCCAGTCCTGCAGATGCATCTATAATATGTCCGTGTCATTGGTGTGAACTTGAATCATGCTATACAGTATCATGGATCATGCCTAATTTGCGGTAAGTCCTATTGACACTTTGGCTACTTTGCAAAGAATCCTGAAGGCCACGTTCATCATTTCTGAATGAGGACAAAGCCCTCGTGATCCCTTGTCTAGCAAAATTCCCAGAGAATTCACTCAGATAAAAGGTGCCTGTCTTGGGAGGGATGGTCCAACAAAATTGCTGAGGGATGAGAGATTTCAAAGAAAGGAGAGAAGGCAGACGGCTGCGTTTCATTTTCAGACCGCATCTGTGGACGCCTTGAACGCCCGGTGCGAGCCGGGGGCTGATGGTTTATTCTGGGACAGTATGACATTCTTTGTCTGGACTCTATTTCCACATAATTATCTTCTTTCATTGTCCATTTTGTTTTTGAGCGCCTGGGGTTTCCTCTACGGTGACACCATGGCACGTGCCAATTTTTAGAATTGTTTTTGGGAGTGTGTTATTTCTTCAGGGATTTGGGGGTTTACAAAAAACTTGAGGGAGCGTCTTTTCCCTGCCTCTTTTAGTTGACGGTGGAAGGATTCATAGCAGCATACAACAGGAAGCTTTCTTGGCAGTCCTCAAGAGTGCATTTAACTCTTCTCCTAGGACAGCAGGGACCACCAGCCCACACAGGAGGACTTACTTTCTCCCCTTCAGTCTTGCCTGAAAATCTGCTCTAGTTTTGAGCAACATCAGAGGTAAACACGTCGGAAAGAATGTCATTGTCTTGGTCAGGTGCTCTCTGAAGAACCTATTGCCTCCTCCTCCGAATGCCTGCTGGGCGAAATATCCCTAAAGCATCTGACAAATTCATCAGGGGTTTCTGCTCTCGGACAGCTATTTTCCTCGATGATAAAGACTTAGGCAACGTGTGGAATTCTAGATGTATTAACGTATACTCAGACAAGCGCTGAAACAGACTTTGCTCTCCTACTTAAAATCTAAGTGACACCGGTGTGACAATCTGGCACAATGAGTCATCAGTAAATAAGTTCTGGAGATGGGAGCTGGGGCTCCTTCACTGAGGAGGAAAATTCGAAGCCATGTCATCCAGAGAACACCGAGATCCTGGGATCAGAAGGCAGGCTTTGGAGAGCTCAACAGGGTTCTGCAAAGATCACCTGAGGACTTTCTGAAGGTCGTCATCCGTTCAACTTCCTGGCAAGAGTCACTGTTCATTTTTTTTTCTTGAGAGGCAGTGTGGCTCTGTTGCCCAGGCTGGAGTGCCGTGGCACAATCTCGGCTCACTGCAACCTCCACCTCCCGGGTTCAAGCGATTCTCCTGCCTCAGCCTCCCGAGTAGCTGGGATGACAGGGCAGGTGCCACCGTGCCTGGCTAATTTTTGTTAGAGACAGGGTTTCACCGTGTTGGCCAGGCTGGAATCGAACTCCTGACCTCGTGATCCACCCGCCTCGACCTCCCAAAGTGCTGGGATTACAGGTGTGAGCCACGGCGCCCGGCCATCACTGTCCAATTTTGAAATGTAGGAGCAGGATAAGGGAGGTAAGTTTTGGTGAATTCCATTGGCATAACAAATTTTGGGGTTTAACTCTTCAACCCATCACATTGACCAGAGTTTTGTGGGTCTGTGTCTCTTCTCCAGTCTCTTAGAAAGATGCCAACCAGGGTCGGGCATGGTGGCTCACGCCTGTAATCCCAACACTTTGGGAGACTGAGGTGGGTGGATCACCCGGCGTCAGGAGTTTGAGACCAGCCTGGCCAACATGGTGAAACCCCGTCTCTACTAAAAATACAAAAATTAGCTGGGTGGGGTGATGCGTGCCTGTAGTTCCAGCTACTCAGGAGGCTGAGGCAGGAGAATCGCTTGAACTTGGGAGGCAGAGGCTGTGGTGAGCCAAAACCACGCCATTACACTCAAGCCTGGGCAACAAGAATGAAACTCTGTCTCAAAAACAACAAACAAACAAACAAAAAATCCAGGCACAGCACGGTACGGAGGCTGATGCCTGTAATCCCAGCACTCTGGAAGGCCTAGGCAGGTGGATCACCTGAGGGCAGGAGTTCAAGGCCAGCCAGGCCAACGTGGAGAAACCTTGTCTCTACTAAGAATACAAAAATTAGCTGGGCATGGTGGTAGGTGCGTGTAGTCCCAGCTACTTGGGAGGGTGAGGCAAGAGAATAGCTTGAACCTGGGAGGCCAGGTTGCAGTGAGCTGAGATCACGCCACTGCACTCCAGTTGGGTGACAAGAGCAAAACTCCATCTCTCAAAAAAAGAAAAAAAAAAAAAACAAAAAAACACAAAGCCTGGGCACGGTGGCTCACGCCTGTCATCCCAGTACTTTGGGAGGCCGAGGTGGGCAGATCATGAGGTCAGGAATTCAAGACCAACCTAGCCAAATGGTGAATCTCTGTGTCTACTAATAATACAAAAATTAGCCAGGTGTGGTGGTGGGTACCTATAATGTTAGCTACTCAGGAGGCTGAGGCAGGAGAATCGCTTGAACCTGGGAGGCGGAGGTTGCCTTGAGCCGAGATCATGCCATTGCACTCCAGTCTGGGGCAATAAGAGTGAAACTCCATCTCAAAAAAAAAAAAAAAAA
>NC_045456.1:22206752-22213808 GCF_002776525.5 Piliocolobus tephrosceles | reverse complement strand
TGGCACTTTGGGAGGCCGAGGCGGGCGGATCACCTGAGGTCAGGAGTTCGAGACCAGCCTGGCCAACATGATGAAACCCTGTTTCTACTAAAAATACAAAAATTAGCTGGGCACGGTGGTGTGTGCCTATAATCCCAGCTACTTGGGAGGCTGAGGCAGGAGAATCGCTTGAACCCGGAAGGTGGAGGCTACAGTGAGCCGAGATCACACCACCACACTCCAGCTGGCCTACAAGAGCAAAACTCCATCTTAAAAAAAAAAAAAAAAAAGACAGAAATAGTGGACTTGGGGCTCGTCACCCTAATCTGGGATGTTCTCATCCCTAATTCCTTAACTAGAGCACATCTGCAAAGCGTCTTCTACCACACAAGGTCTCGTTCTCAGGTCCTAGGGATTAGGACCTGGTTCTACCTTTTTGAGGAGACACCATTGAGTGGACTGAATTGTGTCCACGCCACAAATTCGTACGTGGAAGCCGTGATGTCCACCGTGATGATTATTTGGAGATGAGGACTTTGGTAGGTACGTAGAGTTATATGAAGTCATACGTGAATTAATTCCATTTTCTCACTTCACTCATCTCTGGATGGACACATTGTAGATTTTTGAGTAGACCATTGACATGCCTTTCACTACGGTTTTTAAAAGATTTCTTTACAGCGGTGTCCAGAATAAATGATAAGCCGGGCACGGCGGCTGATGCCTGTAATCCCAGCACTCTGGGAGGCAGAGGCAGACGGATCATGAGGTCAGGAGATCAAGACCATCCTGGCTAACACGGTGAAACCCCGTCTCTATTAAAAATACAAAAAACTACCAGGTGAGGTGGTGCGCACCTGTCATCCCAGCACTCTGGGAGGGTGAGGCGCGCAGATCACCTGAGGTCGGGTGGTCGAGACCAGCCTGACCAAGATGGTGAAACCCCATCTCTACTAAAAATATAAAAATTGGCCAGGTGTGGTGGTTCATGCCTGTAATCCCAGCACTCTGGGAGGCCGAGGTGGGCGGATCACTTGAGGTCGGGAGTGTAGGGAAAAGAAAGAGAGATCAGATTGTTACTGTGTCTATGGAGAAAGGGAAGACATAAGAAATTCCATTTTGACCTGTAGCTTGAACAATCGCGTGGCTGAGATGCTGTTAATTTGCCACTTTGCCCCAACTTTGAGCTCACAGAGACCTATGTGTTGCATGGGATCAAGGTTTAGGGGATCTAGGGCTGTGCAGGATGTGCCTTGCTAACAAAATGTTTACAGCCGGGTATCGTCCAAGGTTTCTCCCCATGTGGTAGTCTGAAATATGGCCTCGTGGGATGAGCAAGACCTGACCGTCCCCCAGCCTGACACCTGTAAAGGGTCTGTGCTGAGGTGGGTTAGTAAAAGAGGAAAGCCTCTTGCAGTTGAGACTGAGAACGGAACGTCTCGGTGTAAAACCCGATGGTACGTCTGTTCAATTCTGAGATGGGAGAAAAACCGCCCTATGGCGGGAGACGAGATACGTTGGCAGCAATGCTGCTTTGTTATTCTTTACTCCACTGAGATGCTTGGGCAGAGAGAGACATAAATCTGGCCTACACGCACATCCAGGCGTAGCACCTCCCCCTGAAGTTTAATTATGACACAGATTCTTTTGCTCCCATGTTTTCTTGCTAACCTTCTCCCTGTTATGACCCTGCTCTTCTACCACATTCCTCTTGCTGAGATAATGAAAATAATAATAAAAACAAACAAACAAACAAAAAACCTGAGGGAACTCAGAGAGCGGTGCCGGTGCAGGTCCTTGGTATGCTGAGTGCCGGTCTCCTGGGCCCACTGTTGTTTCTCTACACTTTGTCTCTGTGTCTTATGTCTTTTCTCCGTCTCTCGTCCCACCTGACAAGATATACCTGCAGGTGCGGACGGGCAGCCCACCCCTTCAGGGAGTTCGAGACCAACCTGACCAACACGGTGAAACCCCATCTCTACTAAAAATACAAAAATTAGCCGGGTGTAGGGGTGCGTGCCTGTCATCCCAGCACTCTGGGAGGCCGAGGTGGGCGGACCACTTGAGGTCGGGAGTTCGAGACCAGCCCGGCCAACATCGTAAAACCCCGTCCCTACCAAAAATACGAAAATTAGCCAGGTGAGGTGGCGCGCACGTGTAATTTCAGCAAATCCGGAGGCTGAGGCAGGAGAATCGCTTGAACCCGAGAGGCGGAGGTTGCAGTGAGCCGAGATCGTGCCGCTGCACTCCAGCGTGAGTGACAGACTGTGTCTTGGGGGGGGGGGGAAGAGTAAATTGTAGCGAACAACTGTGTAAGCCAGTCGGGTAGGAGATCGTTGCAGGAATGCTGGTCAGAAGATGGTGACGTGGAGTTAACAAAGGAGGTGGTACAGCCTCTGCTTAGTTCTGAATTTTTTGAAATTCTTGAATGAGTTTCTTACTGGAGTAAAAAAAAAAAAAAAAAAATATATATATATATATATATCGTAAAATTTACCTTTTTAACTATTTTTATTTATTTATTTGAAAAGGAGTCTTGCTCTGTTACCCAGGCTGGAGTGCAGTGGCGTGATCTTGGCTCACTGCAACCTCCGCCTCCCGGGTTCGAGTGATTCTCCTGCCTCAGCCTCCTGAGGAGCTGGGATGACAGGCATGTGCTGCCATGCCCGGCTAAGTTTTGCATTTTTAGTAGAGATGGGTTTTCACCATGTTGGCCAGGCTGGTCTCAAACTCCTGTTTTTAAACATTTTTAAATGTATAGTTCAGTGGCATTAAGGATTTTCTCATTATTGTGCAATTTTCAGCACCCTCCATCTCCATCTCCTCTGTTTATCTTTCCCCACTGAAACTACGTCCTCGTCAAACACTCTGAGGGCCAGGCACAGTGGCTCACACCTGTAATCCCAGTACTTTGGGAGGCTGAGGCGGGTGGATCACCTGAGGTCAGGAGTTCGAGACCAGCCTGGCCAAGATGGTGAAACCCTGTCTCTACTAAAAATACAAAAATTAGCTGGGTGTGGTGGCAGGTGCCTGTAATCCCAGCTACTCGGGAGGCTGAGGCAGGAGAATAGTCTGAACGTGGGAAGCGGAGGTTGCAGTGAGCCGAGATCGTGCTGCTGCACTCCAGCCTGGGAGACAGAGTGAGGCTCCCTCTCAACAAACAAACAAAAACAAACAAACAAACAAACAAAAAACCAATCTCTCCCCATTCCCCTTCCACAGCCCCTGGCTGTAAGAGTTAAACAGGAAAGAATGATCGCCATTCTAACTGGTGTGCGATGGTATCTCATTGTGGTTTTGATTTGCATTTCTCTGATGGCCAGTGATGGTGAGCATTTTTCCATGTGTCTGTTGGCTGTATGAATGTCTTCTTTTGAGAAATGTCTGTTCATATCCTTTGCCCACTTTTCGATAGGGTTGTTTGTTTTTTTTCTTGTAAATTTGACTGAGTTCTTTATGGTTCTGGATATTAGCCCTCTGTCAGATGAGTAGATTGCAAAAATTTTCTCCCATTCTGTAGGTTGCCTGTTCACTCTGATGGTAGTTTCTTTTGCTGTGCAGAAACTCTTTTGTCTAATGAGATCACATTTGTCAATTCTGGCTTTTGTTGCCGTTGCTTTTGGTGTTATAGACATGAAGTCCTTGCCCATGCCTATGTCCTGAATGGTATTACTGGGTATATACCCAAAGGATTATAAGTCATGCTGCTGTAAAGACACATGCACACGTATGTTTATTGCGGCACTATTCACAATAGCAAAGACTTGGAATCAACCCAAATGTCCATCAGTGACAGACTGGATTAAGAAAATGTGGCACATATACACCATGGAATACTATGCAGCCGTGAAAAAGGATGAGTTTATGTCCTTTGTAGGGACATGGATGCAGCTGGAAACCATCATTCTCAGCAAACTATCGCAAGAACAGAAAACCAAACACCGCATGTTCTCACTCATAGGTGGGAACTGAACAATGAGCTCACTTGGACTCGGGAAGGGGAACATCACACAATGGGGCCTATCATGGGGAGGGGGAGGGGGGAGGGATTGCATTAGGAGATACACCTAATGTAAATGACGAGTTAACGGGTGCAGCACACCGACATGGCTCATGTACACACATGTAACAAACCTGCACATTGTGCACATGTACCCTAGAACTTAAAGTATAATAATAATAAAAAAAAAAAAAAAAAAAAAGGAAAGAAACAAGAAAAGCGGCTTAACAGTTAAAGACACGTTTATTTTGGTGAATAAACCTGAGAGGCGATTTTGGTTAGGATTACTTTACAGACTAAGAGTTTTTAATGGTTTAGGGCAGGAGAGCTTATTACAGGCTTGGAATGTTTTTGTGGTTTTTTTTGTTTGTTTGTTTTGCTTATTTGGGAGGGAGAGTTTTGTGTTTGTTGGTTTTTTGTTTGTTTTTGTTTTTGTTTTTAAGATGGAGTTTAACTCTTGTCGCCCAGGCTGGAGTGCAGTGGTGCGATCTCGGCTCACTGCACCCTCCACTTCCCGGGTTCAAACGATTCTCCTGCCTCAGCCTCCCGAGTAGCTGGAATTACAGGCACCCACCACCATGCCTGGCTAATTTTGTGCTTTTAGTAGAGACGGGGTTTCTCCATGTTGGTCAGGCCGGTCTTGAACTCCCAACCTCAGGTGATCCACCCACCTTGGCCTCCCAAAGTGCTGGGTGTGGCACACTGCGCCTGGCCTGCTTTTTTTCCTTTTTTTTTTTTTTTTTTTCAGCTGCAGGCATACCCACCTCCAAGTATCCTTTCCGCTTTTTAATTTTAGTGCACCTACAAGGAAAGAAAGGTTTTTATTAGGGCCTACTGTTTACTGGGGCCCATTGTATGAGTTTGAAGTTTGGTGGTTACCCAAGACATTGTTCTCCCTTCCTTTGCGCCCAAGCTGTTTTATTTGTGTTTTATGGTTTGCTTTTTCTGGCTGCTTGTTGTTAGAAGACAAGTGACGCATGAGGTTAGCAAGGGAGCATGAACTTCAAATAGCAGTGTTTGTCACCATGATTGGGTATATACCCAAAGGATTACAAATCATGCTGCTATATAAAGACACACGCACACGTATGTTTATTTGGCACTATTCACAATAGCAAAGACTTAGAACCAATCCAAATGCCCATCAGTGGTAGACTGGATAAAGAAAACGTGGCACAGAGACACCATGGAATACTATGCAGCCATGAAAAAGGATGAGTTCACGTCCTTTGCAGGGACATGGATGAAGCTGGAAACCACCATTCTCAGCAAACTGTCGCACTGCCTCAGCCTCCCAAAGTGCTGGGATGACAGGTGTCAGCCACTGTACCCAGACTGTTTATGATTTAACTTTTTAATTGACCAACAATTGTACAGATGGACCACGTACAACATGATGTTTTGAAATATGTATACATCGTGAAATGGCTAAATTGAGCAAAATAACATTTGTATAACCTGACATACTTTTCATTTTTTGTGAGAGAACCCTTGACATGTACTCTGTTAGTGGTTTTCAGAAATATAATGCATGGTGGCTGGGCGCGGTGGCTCACGCCTGTCATCCGGGTACTTTGGGAGGCTGAGGGTGGAGGGGTCAGTTCAGTCCAGGAGTTCAAGACCAGCCTGGCTGCTATGTTGAAACCCCGCCTCTACAAAAAATACAAAAATTAGCTGGACGTGGTGGCACATGCCTATAATCCCAGCTACTCGGGAGGCTGAGGCAGGAGAATCGCTTGAACCCGGGAGGTGGAGGTTGCAATGAGCCGTGATTACACTACTGCACTCCAGCCTGGGGGACAGAGCGAGACTCTGTCTCAAAAAAAAAAAAAAAAAAAAAAGCATAATGCTTCGTTATGAACTATAGTCACCATGATGTACAATAGAGCTCTTCAATGTATGCATTCTAACTAAACTTTGTATTTTGTGTTTTGGTTTGTTTGTTTCTTTTTTTGAGACGGAGTCTCGCTCTGTCGCCCAGGCTGCAGTGCAGTGGTGCGATCTCGGCTCACTGCAACCTCCGCCTCCCGGGTTCAAGTGATTCTCCTGCCTCAGCCTCCCAAATAGCTGGGACTTCAGGTGCCCGCCACCACGCCCAGCTAATTTTTTTGTATTTTTAATAGAGATGGGGTTTCACCGTGTTAGCCAGGATGGTCTCCATCTGTTGACCTTGTGATCTACCTGCCTCAGTCTCCCAAAGTGCTGGGATTACAGGTGTGAGCCGCCATGCCTGGCCACGTTGTATCTTTTGACCAACATCTTCCAACCGTCCCCATCCCCTGGTAACCACCATTCTATGATTCTGTGATTTATGGTTCTATGCTCTGATTCTATGATTTCAATTTTTTTTTTTTTTTTTTGATTCTACGTAGAAGTGACATCATGTGGTATTTGTCTTTCTGTGACTGGCTTATTTCAGTGAACATAATGTCCTCCAGTTTCAACCATGTGGTCAAAAATGACAGGATTGTCTTCTTCTTAAAGCCTGAATAGTGTTCTACCATAAAGATATCTATATATAGATATATATGTTCTACCATCTATCTATCTATCTATTTATCTATCTATCACATTTTCTTCAGGCATTCATCTGTTGATGACCACTTGGGTTATCCCATACCTTAGCTATTGTGAATAACACAAAGATTTCCTATTCCTTTTCATGACTGAGTAATATTCCCCTGTATGGGTGGACCATGTTCTGTTCCTCCATTCATCTATTGTTAGATACTTAAGTTATCCTATATCTTAGCTATTGTGAATAACACAAAGACTTTCTATTCCTTTTCATGGCTCCGTAATATTCCCCATATGGGTGGACCATGTTCTCTTCCTCCATTCATGTAATGATAGACACTTGGGTTATCCCATATCTTAGCTATGGTAACTAATGCAGTGAGGATTTCATTCCCTTTTTATGGCTGAATAATATTCCCCTGTGTGGGTGGACCATGATCTATTCCTCCATTCATCTGTTGATGAGCACCAGAGTTATCCCATACCTTAGCTATTGTGAATAACACAAAGACGTCCTATTCCTTTTCATGGCTGAGTAATATTCCTCTGTATGGGTGGAC
>NC_045456.1:22202926-22206742 GCF_002776525.5 Piliocolobus tephrosceles | reverse complement strand
GAATAACACAAAGACCTCCTATTCCTTTTCATGGCTGAGTAATATTCACCTGTGTGGATGGACCATGCTCTCTTCCTCCATTCATGTAATGATAGACACTTGGGTTATCCCAGAACTTAGCTATTGTGAATAACACAAAGACTTGCTATTCCTTTTCATGGCTGGGTAAGAGTCTCTAAGGGTGGACCATGTTCTGTTCCTCCATACTCATAGATACTTGGGTTATCCCATACCCTAGCTATTGTAACTAATACAGTGAGGACTTCCTTCCCTTTTTATGGCTGAATAATATTCGAGATACAAGATGTCAAGGTACAATGATGAAGTTTATGACTTCCCAGTTTTTTCTTTTTCTTAGAAAACAGCCAGGAACTAACATGTTTCCTACACTTTCTATTTTCCTTTGCAATGAAGAGTCTGTGATTTCATTAGGAAAAACACCCCAATGTCCTTACATGCCCATGTATAGAGAACGAGTAGAGATCCAGATGGAAGGTTAGAGATCAATTGACCTTTTAGTTTGTCAGTGTCTTATGTATATGAACTTAAGCATGTTTTAAAGTAGCCGTGTGATTTGAAAAATCTGCAGATGGAAAGCATTTTTAAACATTGGAGGCTGGGTGTAGCGGCTCACACCTGTCATCCCAGCACTTTGGGAGGCCAAGGCAAGTGGATCACGTGACGTCAGGAGTTTGAGACCAGCCTGGCCAATATGGTGAAACCCCATCTCTACTAAAAACACAAAAAATTAGCCTGGCGTGGTGGTGGGCTCTTGTCATCCCAGCTACTTGGGAGGCTGAGGCAGGAGAATGGCTTGAACTCGGGAGGCAGGGGTTGCAGTGAGCCGAGCTTGCGCCACTGTACTCCAGCCTGGGTGACAGAGCGAAATTCCATCTCAAAAGAAAAAAAAAAAGAAAAGAGAGAAACCTTTCTGGGATTATGCCAGAGGTTCCAAGGCAAAGATGACTTATTCCATGGACATGTCCTATTTCAAAACTATCGACTGAGGTGAACCTTGCATAAGTGCCTCATTCCTAACCAGCGTGCCGTATGAAACATGCTTATGCCAGTATTTGAATCTCTTTTTGTCTTTCCTCTTTGATTTCTAGGTTGGTAACTAAAAATGAGAAGACGATGCCACTGCTTAAAAATTAAAATTCAGATGGGGGATGGATACTGTCCGGATTTAAAAAAAAAAGCTGTATGAAAGAGACTTTAAAAAAATCTTTGGAGCTAAGTGTCTATATCATGGTGAACTTTTAATTTACTTTGATTGAGACAGGGTCTAGGTCTGTCGCCCAGGCTGGAGTGTAGTGGTGTGATCATAGCTCACTGCAGCCTCAACCTCCCCGGTTCAAGCGATCCTCCCACCTCAGCCTCCCTAGTAGCTGGGAATAAAGGTGTGCACCACCACACCTGGCTAATGTTTGTACTTTTTATAGGGATGACGTCTTGCCATGTTGCCCAGGCTGGTCTCGAACTCCTGGACTCAAGCAATCCTCCTGCCTCAGCCTCCCAAAGTGCTGGGATTAAACGTGAGTCACTGCGCCCAGCTGTGGTGAACTTTGAAAACCCTGTTGGCTTGTTTTTTTTTCCCCTGTTTGCTCACTGTTTTCTTTTTATTCTTTGACATATAATAATAGTCCATATTCTTAAGGTCCACAGTGATGTTTTAATACATACAATGTACAATGATTAGAGGAAGGTAATTATCCTATCCATCATCTCAAACGATTCTCATTTCTTTGTGTGGGTACATTCAATATTCTCCTGCTGAAAGCTATTTGAAACTACATATTATTTGTAACTGTAGCCATCCTGCAGGGCTATAGACCACTGGAACTGATTATTCCTTAAGTTTCCAAATGAACGTTATCATAATTACATGGCTTATATCAAGATCTCTTGCTTTTGGGCCTGGCACGGTGGCTCGTGCCTGTAATCCCAGCACTTTGGGAGGCCAAGACGGGCGGATCACCTGAGGTCGGGAGTTTGAAACCAGCCTGACCCACATGGAGAAACTTATACTAAAAATACAAAATTAGCTGGGCGTGGTGGTGCATAGCTGTAATCCCAGCTTCTTGGGAGGCTGAGGCAGGAGAATCGCTTGAACCCAGGAGGCCGAGGTTGCTGTGAGCCGAGATTGTGCCATCGCACTCCAGCATGAACAACAAGAGCGGAACTTTGTCTCAAATCTAAAGATCTCTTGCTTTCTTCTAGGTTCCCGTATTTGCATAATTCGTTACTAGAGAAATTCAGGTTTCTCATAATGAATCTTCTGAATATCTAACCGTATTATTTATGAGTTGGCCATTCTTAATAGATTTTAGGAAGTAAAATCAAGGTTGACTTTTCTCTTTTGCTGTCAAAATTCTCATTGCTAACTGGAATATTTGTAGGACAATGGCAGATAACGTCAAGCCAGTCATCCACTTTGGCTTTGCATTTTTAAAATTGATAAATTAACCTTCTAAACTTTTTAAAAAATTTTATTTTATTTTACTTTAAGTTCTGGGATACATGTGCAGAAAGTGCAGGTTTGCTACATAGGTATACATGTGCCAGGATGGTTTGCTGCACCTGTCAACCTGTCATCTAGGTTTTAAGCCCTGCATGCATTAGGTATGTGTCCTAATGCTCTCCCTCCCTTTGTCTCCCAGCCCCTGACAGGCCCCTGCGTGTGATGTTCCCCTCCCTGTGTCTGTGTGATCTCATTGTTCAACTCCCACTTACGAGTGAGAACATGCGGTGTTTGGTTTTCTGTTCCTGTGTGAGTTTGCTGAGAATGATGGTTTCCAGCTTCATCCGTGTCCCTGCAAAGGATGTGAGCTCATTCTTTTTCACAGCTGCACCTTCTACACTTCTAAATTTTGGAAGCACTGCGGGCTTACAGGAGCATGACCAAAACAGTACAGAAAGTCCTTTGCGCCCTTCTCAGTCAGCTTCCTCTCCTATCTTACATAACCTGGGTGCAGTTATCAAAATGAGACGTCAACATCGATGCAACACAATTAGCAAGTCTGCAGAGTGCGTTTGCATTTCACCAGATCTTCCGGGCATGTCTTTCATTCAGATTCAAGATCCCATTCAGCGTGCCATATTGCACTTACTCACCGCCTCATCTTGGCTTTCTGCAGTCTCTGCAGAGCTCCTCAAATGCTCCTTCTATTTTTTATTTTTATTTTTATTTTTATTTTACTTTTTTTGAGATGGAGTCTCGCTCTGCCGCCCAGGCCTGGAGTGCAGTGGCGCGGTCTCAGCTCACTGCAACCTCCACCTCCCGGATTCACGCCATTCTCCTGCCTCAGCCTCCCGAGTCGCTGGGACTACAGGCGCCCGCCACCACATCTGGCTAATTTTCTTGTATTTTTAGTGGAGATGGGGTTTCACTGTGTTAGCCAGGATGGTCTCGATCTCCTGACCTCATGACCCACCCACCGTGGCCTCTCAAAGTGCTGGGATGACAGGTGTGAGCCACCGCGCCCAGCCACTTCCCTGGGTTTTAAGAGCTTGACGATTTTGAAGAGTCGTGGGACAGGTGTGTTGAGAAGTGTGCATCACGTTTTTCCAGGTTCAGGCTGCGGGCTGAGGAGGGTGGGAAGCGGACCACAGAGGGAACTGGAGTCATCAACCCTGGCATCGCTGAAGACGCCCCTGTTGACAACTCGTACCTGCCCATGCGACGTGGAGGTGGCCTCTGCCAGGTGTCTCCAGCACTGATGACTCAGCACAGGTGGCCTCTGCCAGGTGTCTCCAGTGTTGGTGACTGAGGGGAGGTGGCCTCTGCCAGGTGTCTCCAGCGTTGATGACTCAGGG
>NC_045456.1:22200812-22202916 GCF_002776525.5 Piliocolobus tephrosceles | reverse complement strand
GGTGTCTCCAGTGTTGATGACTCAGGGGAGGTGGCCTCTGCCAGGTGGCTCCAGTGTTGATGACTCGGCGGAAGTGGCCTCTGCCAGGTGTCTCTGCAGAGAAGTTGCTATGTTTCCTGTTCCATCATTTCCTCCTTGGAAGCCAGGGCAAACTGTCCAAGCAACTCTCACTTACAGGGGGTTGTATAATACTTGACTCCTCCTGCTCGGGGTGGGTGTAGAAGTGTCTGGTGGAATAAGAGGAATTCTTTTGTAAGGAAGGTTGAGCTCTTCTCCTGTGTTTATAATTGATTCAATCCTTTAATAGACATACATCTATAAAGTTATATATTATGTATATACATATGTAATACACATAAAATATGCCATATACATCATATACATAGGAAATACAAACATATATCTATATATAATATTAGTATGATCTCAGTATAAACTCATATATACTAGTGTAAACGCATTACTATAAGTATAAAATATATTAGTATAATATGTATTACTGTAAACTCCTTAGTGTATTTTATATTAGCATAATATGTATTTGAACGCGTTAGTATAAACTCATATATAGTAGAATAAACTCATTAGTACTGGTATAATATATTAGTATAAACTCATTACTAAGTCATATATATACTAGTATAAACTCATTAGTATGTAAATAGTATAAATATAATAGGTGTTATAAATTCACTAGTATAAACACATATATACTGTAAACTCATTAGAAGTGTAATATATAAGTATAATAAATACATATTACCATAAACTGTAGTACAAATTCACGTATATATTAGTATAAACTCATTAGTATTTGTATAATATATATTAGTATAATAGATATACATTAGTGTAAACTCATTAGTATAAACTCATATATAGTGGAATAAACCCATTACTATTTGTATAATACATATTAGTTTAATAAATATATAGGTGTAGACTCATTAGTATAAACTCATTAGTATAAACATACATGCTAATATAAACTCATTAGTATAAGTGTAATATATATTAGTATTATAAATATATATCAACATAAACTCTAGTAGAACTAATATACATACTAGTATAAACTCATTAGTATTTGCATAATATTTATTAGTATAATAAATTATATATTAATGTAAACTCATTAGTATAAAATCATGTATATAACAAACCCAGTAGTATTTGTACAGTATATAATAAATATACATTGATATAAACTCATTAGTATAAACATATATACTAGTATAAAGTCACTAGTATTTATATAATATATATCAATATAATAAATACACATTGGTATAAATTCATTAGTATAAACTCATATATATTAGTATAAACTCATACATACTAGTATAA
The DNA here is from genome assembly GCF_002776525.5 of Piliocolobus tephrosceles. Classification (NCBI taxonomy): domain Eukaryota; kingdom Metazoa; phylum Chordata; class Mammalia; order Primates; family Cercopithecidae; genus Piliocolobus; species Piliocolobus tephrosceles. The sequence continues at coordinate 22,201,569 of NC_045456.1, read as the reverse complement.
ACTTAGTATCTGTATATTAGCATAATAATATATATAATTATAAACTCAGTATAAACATATATACTTGTATAAACTCAGTATTTGTATAATATATATTAATATAATAAATACATATTGGTATCAATTCATTAGTATAAACTTATATATACTAGTATAAACTCAGTATTTGTATATTAGTATAATAAATATTATAAACTCATTAGCATAAACATATATACTCGTATAAACTCATTAGTATTTGTATAATGTAAATTAATATAAATACACATTGGTATAAATTCATTAGTATAAACTCATATACTAGTATAAACTCAGTATCTGCATATTAGTATAATAAATATGTATTATAAACTCATTAGTATAAACATATATACTAGTATAATCTCATTAGTGTTTGTATAATATATATTAATATAAATACACATTGGTATAAATTCATTAGTATAAACTCATGTACTAGTATAAACTCAGTATCTGCATATTAGTATAATAAATATATATTATAAACTCATTAGTATAAACACATATACTGTGGGGAAAAGATAGGTTAGCCTGTTACTGTGTTATTATAGATAGAAGTAAGTTTAAGAGACTCCATTTGGCTCTATATTTGAGATGCTGTTAATCTACCCCCAATCTTGTCCTTGCTAGAAACATTGCTGTGCTAATTAAGGTTGAAAGGATTTTGGGCTATAAGGAATGTGCTTTGTTAGGCAAATGTTTAAAGCCTGCTTGTGGTTGAAGGTCAGTACCATTC
>NC_045456.1:22143246-22160812 GCF_002776525.5 Piliocolobus tephrosceles | reverse complement strand
GTTGTTCCTTTCCATGTTTAGGGCTTCCTTCAGGGTCTCTTGTAAGGCAGGCCTGGTGGTGACAAAATCTCTAAGCATTTGCTTATCTGTAAAGAATTTTATTTCTCCTTCACTGATGAAACTTAGTTTGGCTGGATATGAAATTCTGGGTTTAAAATTCTTTTCTTTAAGAACGTTGAATATTGGCCCCCACTCTCTTCTGGCTTGTAGAGTTTCTGCCGAAAGATCTGCTGTCAGTCTGATGGGCTTCCCTTTGTGGGTAACCCGACCTTTCTCTCTGGCTGCCCTTAAGATTTTTTCCTTCATTTCAACTTTGGTGAATCTGGCAATTATGTGTCTTGGAGTTGCTCTTCTGGAGGAGTATCTTTGTGGCGTTCTCTGTATTTCCTGAATTTGAATGTTGGCCTGCCCTGCTAGGTTGGGGAAGTTCTCCTGGATGATATCCTGTAGAGTGTTTTCCAATTTGGTGCCATTTTGCCCCTCACTTTCAGGCACCCCAATCAGACGTAGATTTGGTCTTTTGACATAATCCCATACTTCTTGCAGGCTTTGTTCATTTCTTTTTCTTCTTTTTTCTTTTGGTTTCTCTTCTTGCTTCATTTCATTCATTTGATCCTCAATCGCTGATACTCTTTCTTCCAGTTGATCGAGTCGGTTACTGAAGCTTGTGCATTTGTCACGTATTTCTCGTGTCATGGTTTTCATCTCTGTCATTTCGTTTATGACCTTCTCTGCAATAATTAGTCTAGCTGTCAATTCTTCCACTTTTTTTTCAAGATTTTTAGTTTCTTTGCGCTGGGTACGTAATTCCTCCTTTAGCTCTGAGAGGTTTGATGGACTGAAGCCTTCTTCTCTCATCTCATCAAAATCATTCTCTGACCAGCTTTGATCCGTTGCTGGCGATGGGCTGTGCTCCTTTGCAGGAGGAGATGCGCTCTTATTTTTTGAATTTCCAGCTTTTCTGCCCTGCTTTTTCCCCATCTTTGTGGTTTTATCTGTCACTGGTCTTTGATGATGGTGACGTACTGATGGGGTTTTGATATAGGTGTCCTTCCTGTTTGATAGTTTTCCTTCTGACTGTCAGGACCCTCAGCTATAGGTCTGTTGGAGATTGCTTGAGGTCCACTCCAGACCCTGTTTGCCTGGGTATCAGCAGCAGAGGTTGCAGAAGATAGAATATTGCTGAACAGCGAGTGCACCTGTCTGATTCTTGCTTTGGAAGCTTCCTCTCAGGGGTGTACTCCACCCTGTGAGGTGTGGGGTGTCAGACTGCCCCTAGTGGGGGATGTCTCCCAGTTAGGCTACTCAGGGGTCAGTGACCCACTTGAGCAGGCAGACTGCCCCTTCTCAGATCTCAACCTCCGTGTTGGGAGATCCACTGCTCTCTTCAAAGCTGTCAGACAGAGTCGTTCGCGTTTCACAGGCTTCTGCTCCTTTAGCTGAGCCCTGTCCCCAGAGGCGCAGTCTCAGTTGAAAATGCAGAAATCGCCGGTCTTCTGTGTCGCTTGCGCTGGGAGATGGAGACTGAAGCTGTTCTTATTCGGCCATCTTGCTCCCAGGCATGCTATGTTTTTTTTTTAGATGGAGTCTGACTCTGTTGCAAGGAGGGAGTGCAGTGGTACGACCTCAGCTCATGGCAACCTCCGCCTTCTGGGTTCACACCATTCTCCTGCCTCAGCCTCCCAAGTAGCAGGGATTACAGGCATGCACCACCACACCTTGCTAATTTTTGTATTTTTAGTAGAGAGGGGGTTTCACCATGTTGGCCAGGATGGTCTCAATCTCTCGACCTCATGATCTGCCCACCTCGGCCTCCCAAAGGGCTGGGATTATAGGTGTGAGCCACTGTGCCCAGCCTACGGCTTAGTTTTATAAATTTTATGGAGACAGAAGTTACAGGCAAACACGTAAACCAACACATGGAATGGCCACATTGCGTTAGCCCAAAAAGAGGGAGTACACTTCCAGGTCATACGTGAATTTAAAGATTTTTTAGTCCAGGAGTGGTGGTTCACACCTGTAATCCCAGCACTTTGGGAGGCCGAGTCAGGTGGATCAACTAAGGCCAGGAGTTTGAGACCAGCCTGGACTAGCAAAACGCTGTCTCTACTAAAAATGCAAAAAAAAAAAAAAAAACTGGGTATGGTGGTACATGCTTGCAATCCCAGTTACTTGGGAGGCCGAGGCACGAGAATTGCTTGAACCCAGGAGGTGGAGATTGCAGTGAGCCAAGATTGCACCACTGCACTCCAGCCTGGATGACAGAGCGAGACTCTGTCGCCAAAAAAAAAAAAAAAAAAAAAAAAAAAGACTTCTTGATTGGCAATTGGTTGAAAGGGTTAAGCTCCACCTGAAGGTTTTGAAATCACTAGAGAGAAATGCTTGGGTTTAGATAAGGGGGCTACGGAAACCAAGGTTTTTATTATGTAGATGAAGCCGGTGGATGGTGAACACGTCCTGTTGGGCATTAGCAGGTGTCAGAATCACCAGAAAGGACTCTAGTATATCTCTACACAAGAGATGGCTTTGCAGGGCTATTCTAAAATATGTCAAAGGAATCTATTTTGGGGTCAAATATTTTGATTCCATCAGGGCCTGCTATCTATCATGTAACACTCTACCAGAGTCATTCAGAATTTGGTGTCTCATTGCACAAAACCTCTGGTCCATCTTTTTTTTTTTTTTTTTGGAGACGGAGTCTGGCTCTGTCGCCCAGGCTGGAGTGCAGTGGCGCCATCTCGGTTCACTGCAAGCTCCACCTCCTGGGTTCATGCCATTCTCCTGCCTCAGCCTCCCGAGTAGCTGGAGCTACAGGCACCCACCACCGCATCTGGCTAATTTTTTTTTTTTTTTTTTGGTATTTTTTAGTAGAGACGGGGTTTCACTGTGTTAGCCAGGATGGTCTCGATCTCTTGACCCCGTGATCCGCCCGCCTCGGCCTCCCAAAGTGCTGGGATGACAGGCGTGAGCCACTGCGCCCGGCCTCTGGTCCGTCTTAAACTCTCTGTTTTCATGTTAATGCTGGTCAGTAGTGCCTATGCTTCCGAGGGAAGCAGGTCCAACCCCCACTTCCTGTCATGGCCTGAACAAGCTTCTCAGTTTGCTTTTTGCTTTGAGATCCCCTTGGCCTACAGGGAACCCATTGAGTCCACTGGGAACGTTAGAATTGTATGTATGTATGTATGTATGTATGTATGTATGTATGTATGTATGTATTTTTGAGATAGAGTCTCCCTTTGTTGCCCAGGCTGGAGTGGAATGGCACAATCTCGGCACACCGCAACCTCTATGTCCCGTGTTCAAGTGATTCTCCTGCCTCAGCCTCCCAAGTAGCTGGGATGACAGGCGCCCACCACCTTGCCCGGCTAATTTTTGTATTTTTAGTAGAGATGGGGTTTCATCCTATTGGCCAGGCTGGTCTTGAACTCCTGACCTTGTGATTCACCCACCTCAGCCTCCCAAAGTGCTGGGATGACAGGCATGAGCCACCATGCCCGGCCAGGATTGTATTTTTAAATTTGGGTTTTGTGTGTGTGTGTGTGTGTGTGTGTGTGTGTGTGTGTGTGAGAGAGAGACAGGATCCCTCTGTTGCCCAGGCTGAAGTGCAATGGCATGATCTCGGCTGACTGCAACCTCCATGTCCCGGGTTCAAGTGATTCCCCTGCCTCAGCCTCCCGAGTAGCTGGGATGACAGGCGCCCACCACCTTGCCCAGCTAATTTTTGTATTTTTAGTAGAGATGGGGTTTCACCATATTGGCCAGGCTGGTCTCGAACTCCTGACCTTGTGATCCGCCCAGCCAAAGTGATCAGCCTCCTACAGTGCTGGGATGACAGGCGTGAGCCACCGTGCCTGGCCAGGATTGTATTTTTAAATTTGGGTTGTGTGTGTGTGTGTGTGTGTGTATGTGACAGGATCCCTCTGTTGCCCAGGCTGAAGTGCAGTGGCGTGATCTTGGCTCACTGCTGTTTCCACCTCCTGGACCCAAGTGATCCTCCTGCCTCAGCCTCCCAAGTAGCCGGGGCCATGAGTGTGCACCACCATGCCTAGGTAATTTTTATATTTTTTGTAGAGACAGGGGTCTCACTATGTTGCCCAGGCTGGTCTTGAACTCCTGGGCTCAAGTCATCCACCCTCCTTGGCCTCTGAAACTGCTGGGATTGCAAGCATGAGCCACTGCACCTGGCCTATTCTTTAAGTGTGTGTGTGTGAGAGAGGAGAGAGTTGGAGTCTTGCTCTGTCACCGAGGCTGGAGTATTTCAGTGGCATGATCTTGGCTCACTGCAACCTCTGTCTCCCGGGTTCAAGCCATTCTTCTGCCTCACGCTCCTGATTAGCTGGGACTCCAGGCGTGCGCCACCATACCTGGCTAATATTTATATTTTTAGTAATATAAATATTTTAGCAAAATAAATGGAGTTTCACCATGTTGGCCAGGCTGGTCTCGAACTCCTGACCTCAGGTGATCTGCCCACCTCAGCCTCCCAAAGTGCTGGGATTACAGGCGTGAGCCACTGCATCTGGCTTATTCTTTAAATTTTTCATGTGTGTGTGTGTGTGTTAGTTGGAGTCTTGCTCTGTCCAGGCTGGAATAGTGCAGTGGCACAATCTCGGCTCACTGCAACCTGTGCCTCCCGGGTTCAAGCGATTCTCCTGCCTCAGCTTCCTGATTAGCTGGGATGACAGGCACCTGCCACCACGCCCTGCTAATTTTTGGATTTTTAGTAAAAACCGAGTTTCACCATGTTGGCCAGGCTGGTCTCGAACTCCTGACCTCAGGCGATCTGCCTGCCTCAGCCTCCCGAAGTGCTGGGATTACAGGTGTGCACCACCATGCCCGGCTAATTTTTGTATTTTTAGTAAAGAGGGAGTTTCACCGTGTTGACCAGGCTGGTCTCGAACTCCTGACCTCAGGCGATCTACCCGCCTCGGCCTCCCAAAGTGTTGGGATTACAGGTGTGAGCCACCGTGCCGGGCTGACCTGTGCATCTTTTTTTCTCTGACCACATATCCTTGACCCCGTAGGGACCTAGTTCATACTGTGCAGTTAACTTTCCTTCTTCAAAGCTCTTGGCAGAATTCCAGGTAACTTATTTTATCCTAGGAGAAAAGTCACAAGGAAAAGAAAAGGCGAAACTATTTACCCTTCAGCGGTTCCCTTCATGTATCACCAACAGTGACCTGCAGGAAAGCTCACATAAATGTAATTCAGAAAAACTTTGTGGCCAGGCGCGGTGGCTCGCGCCTGTAGGCCCAGCATTTTGGGAGGCCGAGGCAGGTGGATCACAAGATCAGGAGATCAAGACCATCCTGGCTAACACAGTGTAACCCTGTCGCTACTAAAAATACAAAAAAAACTAGCCGGGCGAGGTGGCGGCGCCTGTAGTCCCAGCTACTCGGGAGGCTGAGGCAGGAGAATGGCGTGAACCTGGGAGGCGGAGCTTGCAGTGAGCCGAGATCCCGCCACTGCACTCCAGCCTGGGTGACCGAGCAGGACTCTGTGTCTAAAAAACAAAACAGAAAAAGGCCGGGTGTGGTGGCTCATGCCTGTAATCCCAGCACTTTGGGAGGCCGAGGCAGATGGATCACTTGAGGTCAGGAGTTCGTGACCAGCCTGGCCAATATGGTGAAACCCCGTTTCTACTAAAAATACAAAAATTAGCCGGGCGTGGTGGCGGGGGCCTGTAATCCCAGCTAATCGGGAGGCTGAGGCAGGAGAATTGCTCGAACCCAGGAGGTGGAGGTTGCAGTGAGCCGAGATCACGCCGTTGCACTCCAGCCTGGGTGACAGAGGGAGACTTAGTCTCAAAAAAAGAAAAAAAAAAAGAAAGAAAAGCTTGTTGTGATCCATCAGACTTTTCTGTTGTTAAAGAAAAAGCAACGTCAACCGTTCACCTCGCGTTCACTCATCGGCTCACTCAACCCAAATCACCTTCATTTCTCAGGACACGCCATCCCATCCTTTCTCCAGTTAGCGTTCATTCATATGCCATTAACATGCAAACCCATGTCACGTTCCTGCTTTACGGTGATGACTTCCAATCTTGGTGTCCTTGGAAGGGACTTCCAGCGTGCAAAGAAAACGAGGGGTAAGAGAACATGTCTGGATATTCCTGGCGTGTTCCTCCTCCTCCTCCAAGGTCAGCTGAATAGCACAGAGCTTGTCTCCACACCAGCCAACTCCCACTCTTCCTGTCATGGCACATAAGGAAGAAACACAGGATTCTCCTCTTTTCGCAGTTGCATAAGCAGATCCTTAGGCGAACATCCGAACAGACGTCAGAGAGTGCTTGTCCGTGCCAGATACCCTTTCGGGGGACAGTCGGCGTCTGCTTTGCTTGGCCTGGCACAGAGCTTGAGGTGTCTACAGAGAAGAGTATTGAGAGCTTGCTAGAAGGATGTTTGCTTCTGAATCTGCACAGGGCTGCCCTAGCATTGGGTTGTCAGGCGAGGCCTATGTCCTGGTCCTGCAGCTCACCATCCTATTGTTACTAAAATGGGTCCTTCTCAGGCTGGGCGCGGTGGCTCACACCTGTCATCCCAGCACTTTGGGAGGCCGAGACGGGCAGATCACGAGGTCAGGAGATGGAGACCATCCTGGCTAACACGGCGAAACCCCGTCTCTACTAAAAATACAAAAAATTAGCCGGGCGAGGTGGTGGGAACCTGTAGTCCCAGCTACTCAGGAGGCTGAGGCAGCAGAATGGCGTGAACACAGGAGACAGAGCTTGCAGTGAGCCGAGATCGCGCCACTGCACTCCAGCCTGGATGACAGAGTGAGACTTTGTATCAAAAAAAAAAAAAAAAAAAAAGTCCCTTTCCAGACCCCAAGAAAGGGTTCTTGGACGTCAGGCAAGAAAGAATTCGGGGCAAGTCCATAGCATGAAAGCAAGTTTATTAAGAAAGTAAAGGAATAGGCCGGGCACAGTGGCTCACACCTGTCATCCCAACACTTTGGGAGGCCAAGGCGGGTAGATCACTTGAGGCCAAGAGTTCGAGACCAGCCTGACCAACATGGTGAAACCTCATCTCTGTTAAAAATACAACATCAGCCAGGCGTGGTGGCACAGGCCTGTAATTCCAGCTACTTGGGAGGCCAAGGCAGGAAAATTGCTTGAATCCGGGAGATGGAGATTGCAGTGAGTTGAGATTGCACCACTGCATTCCAGCCTGGGCAACAAGACTGAGACTCCATCTCAAAAAAAAAAAAAAGTAAAGAAATAAAGAATACCTGCCCCATTGCCGAGAGGCCCTGAAGGCTGCTGTTTGGCTATTTTTGTGGTTATTTCTTGATAATGTGCTAAACAAGGTGGCTTATTGATGAGTTTTTCCACATAGTGGAGGAGATTTCCTAGAGTTAAAGGTTCCTCCCCCTTTTAGACCATATAGGGTAACGTTAGGTCATTGCCATATGGCATTTGTAAAGTGTCATGGCACTGGTGGGAGTGTCTGTTAGCAGGCGAACACGTTATAATTAGCGTAGAAAGAGCAGTGAGGATGACCAGAGGTTGCTCTCTTTGCCATCTTGGATTTGGTGGGATTTGGCCGGCTTCTTGACTGCAACCTGTTTTATCAGCAGCGTCTTTGTGACCTGCATCTTGTGCCGACCTCCTCTCTCATCCTGTGAGTCAGCGTGCCTCACCTCCTGGGAAGGCAGCCCAGTCAGTCTTAGCCTCATTTTACCCAACGCCCTAATTCAAGATCCATTCAGTCTGGTTCCAATGCCTCTGACCCTAGGTTCCAGGGATGAGGGCACGAACATATCGTTTTCAGGAGACTAACCCACCATGGTAAGGAAACGCCCAACAGTGACCATACTTATTACCTTTCCAGGCAGGTGCCTCTCTATCCCAGCTTCTTCGTTGTGTTCTTTTCTTCACAAGTATTTTCAGAGCTGCCCTTGGCCATCTGCACGATGCATGGTGGAAGAGACGGATGCCTGCTCTCCGCACACACTTCCTTCCGTGACAGTTTCTCGCCTAGCAGCTCTTTTGGCTTTTCCCAAGATCTTCTTCTTTGCCCTCGTGGGGCTTGCTGAAAATCAACTCATCATGAAGGAGATTAATAAGAGAAAAGACACACAATATATATTTTTTTTATTTTAACTGTGAGCATGAGGAGAATCACAGAGTGAAAACTCAATATCCCCATGTAACCTCCTTTCAGATGGCGAGAGGGGACATGGGGAATCTAGGTAATTCTGTTGAGCGGTAATAAGTGATGACTAGGAAGATTGAATGGATACTTGGGAGAATGAATAGGGGGAGGAAACATTGACTTATTAATGGTTCTCTTTGGAAATTAAATACTCCTTAGAGACCAGTCATTACTGTGAAAAAAGGTCTGTTTGAGTGGGCTTACATCTTAGCATTCTTTCCTGTTATCAAGAAGAAGTTCCCAGGGAGGGAGGGAAAGTGATTTGGGTTGGCTATGTGTCCCCACTCACATCTCACCTTGAATTGTAATAATCCCCACATGTTGACGGCGGGACCCTGTGGGAGGTCATTGAATGATGGGGGCAGGTGCTTCCTGTGTTGTTGTTATGATAGTGATTAAGTCTCACAGCATCTGATGGTTTTAGAAAGGCAGGTTCCTCTGCACATGCCCTCTTGCCTGCCGCCATGGAAGATGTGCTTTTTCTTCTCCTTTGTCTTCCACCATGATTGTGAGGCCTCCCCAGCCATGTGGAACTGTGAGTCAATTAAATCTGTTTCCTGTATAAATTACCTAGTCTCAGATATGGGTATGTCTTCATTAGCAGCATGAGAACAGACTAATACAGAAAGGAAAAAAAAAAAAAGTGTTGTACTTGGTGGATGTCTCAGGTTTTTATGTCAATATGGGAAAAGTCCCTTCCAAGGCCTTTTGATCTCTAAGGGTTTTTAATTTAAAATAATCGTTTTACAAAGGAGCTGTATTTTGGGGTGAAATTCTCTGTACAGAGCCAGGAATTCATCACAGAGGAGATAATTCTGTTTTATCAGAGACTGACCAAGAGCTGTGTTGATCTTGTGTATATGGGGGGATTACTCTTTGTTCCGTTGATGCTCAAGGAAGGCAATGGCTTTGGGAAAAATTCAATACGTGTCCGTGAAACCGAGAACCTTTGGGAGTTTCCGTAGTTTGGATATGGGTTATTTGCTCCCACCAAATGTCATGTTGAAATTTGATCTCCAGTGTTGGAGGTAGGGGTAGTGGGAAATGTTTCGGTCCTGGGGGTGGATCCTTCCTGAATAGATTAATGCCCTCCCTCAGGGCTGAGTAAGTTCTCACTCCATTGATTCCCTCAAGAGGTGCTTGTCAGTAGAGTCTGGCACGTCCAACCCATCTCTCTTTCTTCCTGTGTCTCTGTGTGATCTCTGCACACTGGCTCCCCTCTGCCTTCCATCATGAGTGGAAGCTCCTTGAAGTCCTCAAGGTCCTTGAGAAGAAGATGCTGGTGCTATGCTTCTTGTACAGCCTGCAGAACTGTGAGCCAAATGAACCGCTTTTCTTCATCAAATACCCAGCCTCAGGTATTCCTTGATAGCAACATAAAACAGAGTAAGACAGGGCCCCACACTCATAGCTATCTTTTCATGTATAACTGAAATGAGGAGATGACAACACAGACACACACAGATGGACGACCCTGTGAGGTCTCAGGGAGAAGATGGCATCTACAAGCCAAGGAGAGAGGCTGCAGGAGGAAGCAGCCCTGCAATGCCTTGATCTCAGACTTCCAGCCTCCAGGACTCTGGAAAATAAATATTTAAGTCACCTGGTCTGTGGTCCTTTGTAATGGTGGCCTTAGCCAACTAATGTACTCCTCAAAAGCCTGACACATATGCTCATTTGGGGATTTGGGAGGTGTGGTTGGAAATGACACGATTGAAAGTCTACCAGGCATTCCACATCAATCTTTCTGTCATCCTCTCCAAACCTCCGGGATGGCTCGTCTTCCTCTCTTACAAAAATCACATCTCCCTGCTGACAACATAAATATTCCAGACAACAGACTCTTCAGAAACAAGCGCTCACACTTGGGTTCTCTGTTAACTCTTCCTAAAGACACCAGAGATTGGGAGGGAGACTGGGGCTGGAGGGGCGACCAACTGACAAAATCAGGACTGTAGGGTAGGGAGAGGGTAGTGGAGACATGTTGGATGAGTTTTACAGGTTTCCAGAAGCAAAACCTCTCATTTTGGGCTCCTGGGGTCATTAACTCCCTGCTATGGGCCAAATTGTGTCCGTCTCCAATTTTGTACATGGAAGTCTTGATCCCCAGGACTTCAGAATGTGACTGTGTTTGGAGATGGGGTCTCTTTAAAGAGGTGATTAAGGCACAATGAGGTTTTTAGGGTGAGCCCTGATCTTATAGGAATGGTGTCTTTATAAGAAAAGGAGATGAGGACACAGACACACACAGAGGGACGACCCTGTGAGGACACAGGGAGAAGACGGCATCTACAAGCCCAGGAGAGAGGCCTCAGGAGGAACCAGCCTGCCCACACCTGGATCTCAGACTTCCAGCCTCCGGGACTGTGGGAGAATCAATGTCTGTTGTTTCTAAGCCACCCAGTCTATGGTATTCTGTGATCGCAGCCTGACATGGACTAAGGCATCTCATAAGAAGAGGAGATGAGGACACAGACACACACAGAGGGACGAGCCTGTGAGGACACAGGGAGAAGACGGCGTCTCCAAGCCCAGGAGAGAGGCCTCAGGAGGAACCAGCCCTGCCCACACCTGGATCTCAGACCTCCAGCCTCCGGGACTGTGGGAGAATCAATGTCTGTTGTTTCTAAGCCACCCAGTCTATGGTATTCTGTGATCGCAGCCTGAGATGGACTGAGACATCTCATAAGAAGAGGAGATGATGACACAGACACACACAGAGGGATGACCCCATAAGGACACAGGGAGAAGACAGTGTCTCCACACCCAGGAGAGAGGCCTCAGGAGGAACCAGCCTGCCCATTCATTGAGCTCGGACTTCCAGCCTCTAGGACTGTGGGAGAATCAATGTTGTTTATAAGCCACCCAGTCTACAATATTCTGTGATAGCAGCCAGAGATGGACTAAGACAGCTCATAAGAAGAGGAAATGAGGACACAGACACACACATACACACGGATGACCCTGTGAGGACACAGGGAGAAGACGGCATCTCCAAGCCCAGGAGAAAGACCTCAGGAGGAACCAGCCCTGTCCACACCCGGATCTCAGACTTCCAGCCTCCAGGACTGTGGGAGCATCAATGTCTATTGTTTAGGTCACCCAGTCTATGGTATTCAGTGACAGCAGCCTGAGATGGACTGAGACATCTCTTAAGAAGAGGAGATGACGACACAGACACATACAGAAGGACGACCGTGTGAGGACACAGGGAGAAGACGGCATCTCCAAGCCCAGGAGAGAGGCCTCAGGAGGAACCAGCCCTGCCCACACCTGGATCTCAGACTTTCAGCCTCCAGGACTGTGGGAAATAAATGTCTACTGTTTAAGCCACCTAGTCTGTGGTGGTTTGTTATGGCAGCCTTAGCCAACTAATAGACTTCTCAAAAACCTGGCACATAGGCTCAATTGGAGATTTGGGAGGTGCGGTTGGAAACCAAAACCCCGAAAGGTTTAGATTTCTATGGGAAGGAAGATTCAGACTGCAAATCTCTAGGATACCTGCTGACCCGTCTCCTCAAGGAAACACATTATCCCCAAGCACTTGTCTTCCATTTGGCAACCAGCCACATATAATGTGCGAGGCCTTTTCTACGAGGCTGGTTTAATTAAAAATTCACATCCTCCTGACACTTTAAATATAGGAGCATTAAGATACGCGGCCCTAAAAATTTGTAGTGGCTGGGATTTTGAGGAGGGATGTTTTGTTGTCAGCTTGGGAAAATAGGTTCTGTTGACATCTCTCAGCTTAGCTATTCTTCTTTTTCGTTACGGAAGTATAATGGGGAATTTTTAGAAACACATCTATTATCTTTGATTTTGTGTCATATGCAGACGGGAACGTGTATAACCCCATAAAAGCCAGGGATGCATTTTCATAGCCCTCTCCTGGCATAAAACTGCCCTTGAAATTTCTGGATCCAGAACACATTATTTTCCTATGGCTTTTTTTTTTTTTTTCTGGTGATTTATCTCAAAAGCTTCACCTTTTCCCCTCCTGTTAGCAGAATACAGGTGAGTAGTAAAGGACTAACCATTTTTTATTTTCTTCTACAGTAGAATTTTTTCTTTGCTTACAAACACAGGTGCCCCTGGCCTCAGAGAATCGCACTTTTCCATGCCACTAAATTCGGACACCACCGTGGACTCTTAATTTGAGCAGAAGTGAGATGTGTCACCTTCCTATCAGAAGCTTGGCTCATGGTTGTATTTGGAGAACATAATTACATAATTTTTTAAAAACAATTTATTTTACTTTAAGTTCTGGGATACATCTGCAGAACGTGCAGGTTTGTTACATAGGTATACATGTGCCCTGATGGTTTGCTGCACCTGTCAACCTGTCATCTAGGTTTTAAGCTGCACATGCATTAGGTATTTGTCCTAATGTTCTCCCTCCCATCACCCTCAACCCCCGTGACAGGCCCCGGCATGTGATGTTCCCCTCCCTGTGTCCGTGTGTTCTCATTGTTCAACTCCCACTTATGAGTGAGAACATGCGGTGTTTGGTTTTCTGTTCCCGTGTTCATTTGCTGAGAATGATGGTTTCCAGCTTCATCCATGTCCCTGCAAAGGACATGAGCTCATTTTTTATGGCTGCATAGTATTCCACGGTGTCTATGTGCCACATGTTCTTTATCCAGTCTATCACTGATGGGCATTTGGTTTGGTTCCAAGTCTTTGCTATTGTAAACAGTGCTGCTATAAACATACGTGTGCATGTGTCTTTATAGTAGAATGATTTACAATACTTTGGGTACAAGCCCAGTAATGGGATTGCTGGGTCAAATGGCATTCTGGTCCTAGATCCTTGAAGAATTGCCCCACTGTCTTCCACAATGGTTGAACTAATTGACACTCAACAGTGTAAAAGCGTTCCTATTTGGAGAACATCTTTTGTTCTCTCTCTCCCTCCCTGAGACTGGAAGTATTCCAGAACAGGGCTGCTTTATAGCCCTGGGTCCTAGTCTTAAGATGACAAAGAGTGAAGATCCCATTGGTGAGCAGGTAGTACGGGTGAGAAACAGACTTCGGTGATGTTAGCTGCTGAGATTCTGGGGTTGTTTGTTATAGCAGCGTCACCTGGTCTGTCCTGACTGATACACATATCGATGATTTACTTTCCATTGAATTACTTTGTTCAGCAGTGTGTTCATAGAATGAAAACACTTCTTTGTGCAAAACACTCTAGCTAATGATATAGACCGTTAGTTCCACGAGCATTTTCTACCTTGTATTCCTTGGTGCAAGAATTTACCAAATTATTTGGCACTTGTATCAAAGGTGTTCATATAAAGAGGAAGCAGCTTAATTTTGCTTATTTCCCAAGCAATCTGTTCAGGGTGGTGTAGACACAGAGTGGACAGACTAAAGAAAATGACCCAATGAAGATATTTTCCAGGACATGTTCCCTGGTTCCCTGGTGTGCTGTGGGGATGACCACATTTAAGTCTAGTAAGATTAAAAATCAGAGCTGGATACTACTGAAACTTGAGTGTCCTAAGAATTCCTTATTAAAGGTATCCCATGGAGAGATCTGAGGTCTTGCCGCATGAGCTGAAAATGGTCTTATTTGGAGGGATCCAATTAATCAGCTCACAACAAGATGCTTGTAAACTTGTGGTATTGAGAGCTCAGTGACAGATAACTTTTTGTTTCTTCTTTGAGACAGAGTCTTACTCTGCTGCCCAGGCTGGAGTGCAGTGGCGTGATCATAGCTCACAGCCCCCTTGAACTCCTGGGCTCAAGATATCCCCTCAACTCAGCCTTCTGAGTGACTAGAACCACAGGTGTGTGCCACCACAGCTGGCTAATACTGTAATGCTGAGACCTTCATCTGTACAAAAAATAAAAAATAGCCAGATGCGATGGTGCACACTTGTAGTCCCAGCTACTTTGAAGGCTGAGGTGGGAGGATTGCTCGAGCCTAGGAGTTTGAGGCTACAGAGAGCCACGACTGCACCACTGCACTCCAGCCTGAGCAATGCAGTGATGTTGCCCATGCTAGCCTTGAATTCCTGACCTCGGGCAATCCTCACACCTTGGCCTCCCAAATTGCTGAGATTACAGGTGTGGGCCGCCGCACTCAGCCAGTGTTGAATACTTTCTGATGGCAGGTTGAGAAGACATGGCGGGTAGAAGAAATAAGTTCCTAGGGCCAACCACATGGGGGCAGACTTTGTTGGGGCACCATGGCAACAGTTCCCAGTGGCAGGACCTGACGTTTCAAGAGCTAGGGAGAAGGGAGGCCATGGAATACAGGTTGAGAGGTGGTAAGGACAGTCCCAAGTGTTGCCTATCCCAGTTTTGTTCAGCAGAAGTCCCAGTTGTTGATTCCTTTTGTGGGCTGAACGTATAATTTGGCTTTTTCTGCCCAATGTGATGTTTGTGAGATTCATTCGTATCAGCCAGAGGTAGGAGGCTCCTGGATTTTACAGTTCAGGGTAACTTGGGGAACTGGAGGCAGAGCTCACTCCTGTTAATAACTAAAATAATAACTGCGTAGTTGACATTTACCCAGTTCTTGCAGTGTCTAAGGGGCTATCCCAGGAGCTTCCTTTATGTGTGTTGCCTTGTTTAATTTTACAGCCTTCTCGTCGTGCTTACACCATTATTACCCAAAATTGCAAGTGCACAAACTGAGACCTAGAGGGTTTCATGAGTAGCTGTGCTTGCTTGGAAAAGTTTATGACAGTGCTGGGTTTCCAGCTTCACTCAGTGTGGCTGAGAGCTTGTAACCACTGGGCTTCTGCCCACAGGAAGCAAGCAGGGTGAGGATGGACTGGGTTCCTGGTAATCTTGATTCTGACTCTTTGATAGTAATTAGACACACATCTAGCTGAGGTGCCATCAGCCTTGTCGTTTCCTGAGGGAGCTTTGATGCTGATAGTAGGGTCGGCTTTTCAACTGTGCCTTTGCAGCCCTTGGAATAAATGGCATTGTAGGAAGCACTGAGTCACCATCTTCAAAGCAGACAGCAAAGACCTTCAGAGATGCTCCAGGGAATGCAGACAGCTCAGCTGAGTTTGTTTACCTTCTAGAAATGTCAGATTTGGAGGTTCATCGCATTTGTCAGGGGAGCAACGTGCCTCTGTTTGACATCGCCTCACCCTGCTGTGCGGTTATGCTTCTCTTCTCTGCTCCTGAAGGTCTCAGAGAGCCAGGCTGCAGTCCAAGTGTCACCCCTTCATTTCAGCAGGCAGGCTGTTCTCCCGTGTCAGGGAACAACCTGAGTTTCAGAAAAGTGTCAATTTTGTGCTGCCAAGGAAGAATTTGGGCTTAGGCAAATTTTAAGGTCATAGCGGATGCAAGCCCCAACTTTAGTTCCGAATCTTGTTTTAATTATGATTTCAGGCTAACGCAACACTTTGAAATATGTGACAAGTATAAATTTCGTCACACCACCTACACTGGAGAGTGACTTCTGTGGCATTTTGGAGTGGGGAAGAGGGAGATTCCCAACATTGTGTTAATATATCCTATGTAAGAATATAGAATTAATCAACTGAAATGCTAGGTTTGTTTTGTTTTTGCTCCAACGACTAGTTAGACATACTCATGACACAAGAGTCACATAGTCTACTTCTGAGACTGTAAGAGAGAAACTAGGAGCTTAGAAAGCAGACTTTGATTGGCGTCAAGCACTGGGTAAGTGGGAAGAACGGGGAGAAGAACGAGTTTTTATCCTTCCTCCGTCTTTGTTCTGCTGCCTGTAAGGCTGGTTCATCTGTTGTTGTTGTTTTTTTCCCAAGGGGATCTGGTGCAGAATGCAGCATCTACCAGCCACAGGCACTGGATGTCACTTTGCTCTGGTGGGCTTCCTTCTTGGGAAAACATGAAGAAATCAGAGGCATTCTTACTGTGTCTGCGAGGGTAGCTGGCAGGGCTGGCAGTGAGATCCTTCACTTTCTCGGGAGATTACACTGGTCTGTTTTAATTCGCTTAATTGTGCACTAAGCCTTATCTTTTCCTTTTTGGTGCTTGTCCTTAGTTTACCGTGCAAGGGAATTAAGATTCATTGGTTGGCCGGGTGCAGTGGCTCACTCCTGTAATCCCAACACTTTGGGGGGCCAAGACGGGCGGATCACGAGGTCAGGAGATCGAGACCATCCTGGCTAACACGATGAAACTCCGTCTCTACTAAAAATACAAAAATTAGCTTGGCATAGTGGCGGGCGCCTGTAGTCCCAGCTATTCAGGAGGCTGAGGCAGGAGAATGGTGTGAACCCGGGAGGCGGAGCTCGCAGCGAGCTGAGATCCGGCCACTGCACTCCAGCCTGGGCGACAGAGCGAGACTCCGTCTCAAAAACAAAAACAAAAAAAATTCATAGGTAAGGAATGCGTGGAGGGCTCTTTTGTAACGTGTCAATGCACAGCATGGATGGAAAGTGTTCTCCGATCGAAAGAGGGTGCCCCGGTTATTTCCACAAATGAAACTACTCATAAACCGACTGAAGTCCAGCTGGTGACTCCCCATCAGCCGCTCCCTGGAGAGCTGCACACACATACCTTCTCATGCTGCTGGCAGTTGTTGACCATCTTCATACTTCCTGCAAATACATCATAGAGTATATGTTGATTTTGGGGGTTGAGAGTATAATTCAGCCTTTTCTGCCTAAGATTCATCCGTGTCATGGTGTCTCCATATAGCTGGTTCATTGTCCGTGATGTTTAGCCTTTTCTTGGGTGAACACATCACGGCTTATTTATGCACTCTGCTGCTGATGGACATGTCAGAAGTTTCCCATTTGCAGATCTTGTCAACCAGGCATCTGGGAGCGTGCTTGTCCATCGTATTGGTGACATATGTGTGACTATTGCTAGGGGTTTTCTACCTAGGGGTGGACTCCGTGTCTCGTGGTCTGGAGGACTATTTTGAAAAGAATGCTGTAAATTCGGTGAAAAGAGGGAATGACTGATGACACCAATCTACCTACACTGAAGAAGGTGTTAGTGGGCAGAATCTTCTACAGACATCATCACGCTCTTCATCCACATCCCCACTAAACTGAGGAGAAGCTTGAAGAGGGAAGAAATCTTTGCGTAAGATCACTCTGTAAAAGCCTAAGATCCTATTCTGACAGAAGCTCAGAGAAATTCTGAAGGAAAGGGTTGGCATTTGATTGAAACCAATTTTGACACGCTGTGTGAGTTTTTAAACCTTCCCAGGGGCGTTCATTGCCTTAAAATTCTAATAAAAAATTTAGGGCCATCTTACAAGAGCTGGTGGTTATAGACAAATCAGGCCATCTAGCAGAAGCACGAAAGAGTGGATGTAGAATGAAACTCACCTGTAGACAAATCAAGCCATCTAGCAGAAACACAAAAGAATGGATGTAAAATGAAACTCACCTATAGAAAAACCAGGCCATCTAGCAGAAGCACGAAAGAGTGGATGTGAAATGAAACTC
>NC_045456.1:22142249-22143236 GCF_002776525.5 Piliocolobus tephrosceles | reverse complement strand
GAAATGAAACTCACCTATAGACGAATCAGGCCATCTAGCAGAAGCACGAAAGGGTGGATGTAAAATGCAACTCACCTGTAGACGAATCAGGCCATCTAGCAGAAGCAAGAATGAGTGGATGTAAAACGCAACTCACCTATAGAAAAATCAGGCCATCTAGCAGAAGCATGGAAGAGTAAATGTAAAATGAAACTCACCTGTAGACGAATCAGGAGGGACGAATCAGGAGGGATTAATCCATCCATGAGGGCAGAGCCTCATCTAAATGCTGTTACCTTGGGAACCCAGCCTCAACATGACTTTTGGTACAGGCAAACCATATTCTAACCATAGCACTTACAAACCATCTGCTTATGTTGGATTAAATTTGGGTGGTTGAATATACGATCAGAGCTGTGAATTTTTGGTTTGATTTATCTAACAGAGCTCTCAAAGTCCTCATGCTCTACTGAGCCCTCTCTGTCAGTATAGGTGGCATTTGCCACATAGGTGGACGCTGAAGTTGGCAGCTGAACTTGGCAAGCAACAGGAGAGAAACTGATGGGTTAGTCATTATATGTTAGTACTATTTTATATTTGTTAAAAAAGAATTGCAAAACTGAACGATTATTATTAATCTTATTATTTTGGGAAGGGGTCCTGCTCTATCGCTCAGACTGGAGTACAGTGGTGCAATTGTAGCTCACTGCAGCCTCAAACTCTATACTGTAGCTGTGACCATACTGCAGCTCTGACCATAACACAGTTCTGAGTATACCACAGCCCTGACTTTACTGCATAGCTCACTGTACTGCAGATCTGAACATACCGCACCTCTCGTCATATTGCAGCTCTGACCATACCACAGCTCTGACCATAGCACAGCTCTGACCATAGCACAGCTCTGACTATACCCCAGCTCTGACTATGCCGTAGGTCTGATTACACAGCAGCTCTGACCATACCACAGCTCTGACCATAGCACAGCTCTGACTATACCCCAGCTCT
>NC_045456.1:22142077-22142239 GCF_002776525.5 Piliocolobus tephrosceles | reverse complement strand
CAGCTCTGACCATAGCACAGCTCTGACTATACCCCAGCTCTGACTATACTCCAGCTCTGACTATGCTGTAGGTCTGATTACACTGCAGCTCTGACCATACCACAGCTCTGACCACAGCACAGCTCTGACTATACCCCAGCTCTGACTATGCTGTAGGTCTGA
>NC_045456.1:22132219-22142067 GCF_002776525.5 Piliocolobus tephrosceles | reverse complement strand
CATACCACAGCTCTGACCATAGCACAGCTCTGACTATACCCCAGCTCTGACTATACCCCAGCTCTGACCATGCTATAGATCTGATTATACTGCAGCTCTGACCATACCGGGACCCTGTCCATGGCACAGCTCTGACTGTACCCCAGCTCTGACTATGCTGTAGATCTGATTACACTGCAGCTCTGACCATACCCCAGCTCTGATTTTACTGCAGATTGGACTATGCTGCAGCTGTGACCATATTGCAGCTCCTACCGCAGCACAGCTCCGATCATACCGCAGCTCTGACCATAACTTAGCTCGGACCATACGGCAGCTCTGACCATAGCACAGCTCTGACCGTACCACAGATCTGGCCATAGCACAGCTCTGACTCTACCGTAGCTCTGACTATACTGTCGATCTCAGTAGACTGCAGCTCTAATCATACTGCAGCTCTGACCCTACCACAGCTCTGACCCTAGCACAGCTTTGACCATATCTCAGCTCTGTACTGCAGCTGGGATTATACCGCAACTCTGACCACGTCTTAGTTCCGACCATACCGCAGCTTTTACCATGCTGCAGGTCTGACCATGCTGCAGGTATGACCATGCCACAGCTCTGACCATGCCACAGCTCTGACCCTACTGTAGATCTGACTACATTTCAGCTGTAACCATAGTGCAGCTCTGACCATACCCTAGATGTGATCAGACTTTAGTTTTGACCATCCTGCAGCTCTGACCAGACCTCAGTGCTGACCATACCATAGATCTGACTGTGTGGCAGCTCTAAGCATACTGCAGCTGTCACCACACGGCAGGTGTGACCGTACTGCAGCTCGGACCTCACTGCAGATCTGACTGCGCGGCAGCTCTGACCCTAGCACAGCTCTGTTCATGCCGCAGAAAGTGAAGGAGACGAGAGAGAGAGAACTAAGGCTGCAATGCTGTTGGCATAGCTTGTTGGCACGGCTGCCAGGGATCATGGATCCAAAGTTAGGAGTGGTGCTGCTCCTCCCAGGGATGAGTCTGTTTCAGTATCCTTGCAGAGTCGGTCCTGGGGGGTTGAGGCAGCCGTGCACCTGTGGTCTCTGTGGCCAGTCTTCTAGTGGGTGTCAGAGCAGTGGCTGAAACTGTCAGTGCAACCCTCAGCGTCTGAGATCTCAGAAGTCTTCTCAGGTGTCCCACATGGCACTTTTTTTTTCTCTCTTTAAAATATAAACTTTTAAAAATCCTTTGCTAAGAAATAACATTTCCCTATACACCTGACCTCAGCAACATACACTGTACCGAATAATTACACATGGTCAGTGCGATTGTGAAAAGAAAATCAACATGCCAGATAATGAAAGAAATACAACATCATTACAAAAAAGACGTCATAATTGCCCATACGTTTGGCAAACATACAAAGAAAATGGATAATACTGATGGGTTTCAGGGTATCAGGCAAAAGGATTATCTGTTAAGGATGGAAACTGGTTGCATCAACTCTAGATGGCCCATGGACACATTACCGGGAGAGATTAAAAATGTACCAATCCATTAAACCAGCAAGTCAATGTGGAGGAGTGTAGCCTACAGGTCAGAAGTGCACAGAGGCTGTGTAAAGGGAATTGGCTGCAAAAAGGTATGTATTTGCAGACCACTGGGAATGAATTGGAATCAATTTATAGGTTGACGGTTAAGGGTTACGTACAGTTGTTGGTTGCAAGCAACAGAAATAGACTCTAGTTGATTGAAGAAATTTAACAGATATTGGGCGGGTCAGAGAACGATGAGAAGATTTGGGAATTATAGGCAGAACCCCATGAAGGCTGGTGGATAAGAAGTCCTCATGTATACTCCATGTCTATACCCGCCATGCCTCAGTTATACACCGTCCTAACCAATCCCAGGGGTGCCCCACTTCTCGTGAGCCTCCTACAGCTTTAGAATGTGGCACTTATACATCATGGAATATTATGCAGCCATAAAAAAGGATGAGTTTGCGTCCTTTATAGGGACATGGATGCAGCTGGAAACCGTCATTCTCAGCAAACTATCGCAAGAACAGAAAACCAAACACTGCATGTTCTCACTCATAGGTGGGAACTGAACAATGAGCTCACTTGGACTCGGGAAGGGGAACATCACACACTGGGGCCTATCATGGGGAGGGGGGAGAGGGGAGGGATTGCATTGGGAGTTACACCTGATATAAATGACGAGTTGATGGGTGCTGACGAGTTGATGGGTGCAGCACACCAACATGGCACAAGTATACATATGTAACAAACCTGCACGCTATGCACATGTATCCTAGAACTTAAAGTATAATAAAAAAAAAAAGAAGAAGAAGAATGTGGACAGCCTCTAATGAGGGCGTGCCCGCCGTCTTCCCTGATCCTCCTATCAGAGGTGTCTCCTGGGATTCCTGCTTTTACGTTGTTGCTAAATACAAGGGAACGTGGCTGCTGGATAAATCGTCTCTGCTTGCTGGCCGTTGGATGAGCTTCCGTTATTTCCATAGTGACCAGCCATCGTCACCTCGTCATCAGCAGCTTGTCTGTGTAGCATGAAAAGCGGGGCTGGTGGATGGAGATGTCTTTTGCTGAGTCAGGGATTCCACGGGCAGCATTTACACTGGGACATTCCCTGTTGAGGGGGCTCCCTTCTCCCCTGCAGACCACCCCCACCAAGGGTCAACCCAAGCACTCCCAAGCTCACTTTCTTTCCTCCAGGTCTTCACTCTGGGATATCTAGTGCTTTGCTCTCTCTGGGTTCCTCTTTCTTTCTTTGCGAAAAAGGGATCCTGCCCTCCCTTTCCTAGGACTCTTTGGTTTGTTATGTGATAAGGTGATTTAAGGTGTAGACACTGCTTCATAAGCTGACCCACGGGGACTGCTGGAAATCAGAGAGGTTGGCTGGGCTCAGTGCTGCGCACCTGTGGTCCCAGCGCCTTGGAAGGCTGTGGTGGGAGCATTGCTCTAAGCTGGGAGGATCGTTTGAAGCCTGGGCAACATGGCAAGACACTCATCTCTACAAAAATAAAAATAAATTATCCAGGTGGGCCGGGCGCAGTGGCTCCAGCCTGTCATCCCAGCACTTTGGGAGGCCGAGACGGGCGGATCACGAGGGCAGGAGATCGAGACCATCCTGGCTAACACGGTGAAACCCCGTCTCTACTAAAAATACAAAAAACTAGCCGGGCGAGGTGGCGGCGCCTGTAGTCCCAGCTACTCGGGAGGCTGAGGCAGGAGAATGGCGTGAACCCGGGAGGCGGAGCTTGCAGTGAGCTGAGATCCGGCCACTGCACTCCAGCCTGGGCGACAGAGCCAGACTCCATCTCAAAAATAAATAAATAAATAAATAAAAATAAATTATCCAGGTGTGGTGGTGCGTGCTTGCAGTCCCAGCTACTCTGACGGCTGAGGAAGGAGAATCCCTTGAACCCAGGCGTTTGAGGCTGCAGTGAGCTGAGATTGCCCCCACCTCACTCTAGCCTGGGCAACACAGTGAGACCCCACCTTTAAAAAAAAAAGAAAGAAAAAAAGAGCTCAGCCTTCATTTCAGCACCACTGATGCTGGCATTTGTGATGCTACAAGTGAAATTGGTCCTGTTCTCTCTTTCCTTTTTGTAAATAATTTCATTTAGACTTCAGGGGTTCCCCTTCTAGCTCCTAGGTTCTCTCTCTATATATATATATCTGTGTGTGTGTGTGTGTGAGAGAGAGAGAGACAGACAGACAGACAGAGACACAGAGAAAGGCAAAGATATTTTTCTCTTTTGGTGTTGAGTAGATGGGCGGCCAGGAAGGGCTGTTTGCTGGTTTTCTGGGGAGTCAAATAAAAACAAATGAGGATTTCTATAAGAAAGAGATTTCAAAAGACAATTACAGGCCGGGTGTGGTGGCTCATGCCTGGAATCCCAGCACTTTGGGAGGCTGAGGCAGGTGGATCGCTTGAGGTCAGGAGTTCAAGACCAGCCTGGCCAACATGGTGAAACCTTGTCTCTACTTAAAAAAAAGGAAGGGAGGAAGGGAGAAAGGGAGGACGGGGAAGAGGAAGAAGAAGATGAAAAGGAAAAGAAAGGGAAGGGAAGGGGAAAGGAAGAGGGAAGGGAAGGGAGAGCTAGGCATGGTAGCACACACCTAAAATCCCAGCTACTCCAGAGGCTGAGGCTGGAGAATCACTTCAACCTCCAGTGGTGTGCCACTGTACCCTAGCCTGGGCAACAGAGTGAGACTCTGTCTCAAAAAGAAAAAAAAGTTTCTTTGAGCATTGTTAATTTCTTATTTATTTGTTTTGAGATGGAGTCTTGCCCTTTTCCCTAGGCTGGAGTGCAGTGGTGCAATCTCGGGTCACTGCAATCTCTGCCTCCCGAATGCAAGCGATTCTCCTGCCTCAGCCTCCCGGGTAGCTGGGATTACAGGTACCTGCCACCAGGCCCAACTAATTTTTTTTTTTTTTTGTATTTTTACTAGAGATGGGGTTTTTCCATGTTGGTCAGTCTGGTCTTCAACTCCTGACCTCAGGTGACCCACCTGTCTCGGCCTCCCAAAGTGCTGGGGTTACAGGTGTGGGTCACTGCATGGTGGTACACGCCTGTAGCCTCAGCTACTTGGGAGGCTGAGGTGCGAGGATCGCTTGAGGCTAGGAGGTGGAGGCTGCAGTAAGCTACGATTGTGCCACCGCACTCTAGCCTGGGTATTTTGTATTTTTAGTACACATGGGATTTCACCATGTGGGCCAGGATGGTCTTGATCTCCTGACCTTGTGATCTGCCCACCTCAGCCTCCCAAAGTGCTGGGATTGAGAAACCTTTCAACTCCTCGCTACCTTTCAAATTGCATAGGAACATGGAAAAGAAGGTACAATGTGGAGGCTCAAAGAAAACAGCAGTGCTCAGCCTTCCCAAAGTGGCCTGGTTTGAGAAAACTGTTTATTTGGCATCTCTGAACCAGTGGTGTTTTGGATTCCTAAACTTAAATACCTATTGTTTCCTATCGGTCATTCCTATTCCTTCTCCTCGCCCAACCCAGAACTCCAAATGGCTCATCTCTTCTGCAACATCATAATGGTCTCGAAGCAATCTAACATCTGTGTTCTTCCTTTCCTCATTTATGAAATTACTTTCGGCCGGGCATGGTGGCTCAAGCCTGTCATCCCAGCACTTTGGGAGGCCAAGACGGGCGGATCACGAGGTCAGGAGATCGAGACCATCCTGGCTAACACGGTGAAACCCCGTCTATACTAAAAAATACAAAAAACTAGCTGGGTGTCGTGACGGGTGCCTATAGTCCCAGCTACTCGGGAGGCTGAGGCAGGAGAATCGCTTAAACCCGGGAGGCGGAGCTTGCAGTGAGCTGAGATCCGGCCACTGCACTCCAGCCTGGGCGACAGAGCGAGACTCTGTCTCAAAAAAAAAAAAAAAAAAATTACTTTCAAATAACAAAATTAAACAAGATCTTCCATGTGGGCTGGACTAGTAAGAGCAGCAGAGGACAGCATGTAGCATGTTCCTGTTTATAATAGCCAGCAAGGAAATTCAACCAGACTTTGGTGATTTAAGAGATGCTCTTGGAAGAGTCCGTTACTTAAATGATCTAGAAAATGTCCTTCTAGAAAATGTCCTGAGTCAAGGTACGTCTTAAGGAAGAAAAACATACAAACAAAACCCGGAAAATTGTTTTGAGAGTCTTTTTCTGAGGAGACTCTATTTGCATTTGCCAAATAGCTGTGATATTCTGGAACGCAGGACAAGCCGGAAGTTAGATGAATTAGCCAGGATGAAGACACCGTTTTTTTTTTTTTTTTTTTTTTCAAGGGCAGAAACACAGATAAGAGCATCTAAGTGTAACAATTTGTTCTGGGACAGAGCCCAACTCCAGTCCTTCTGCAGAATGTCTTTATTCCATCAGAGGATATCAAAGATGGATAGAGCCTTGGGAATGATCTTGCACAACCTTATCCATGTTAGAGTTGGGGAAACCAGAGCTGGGAGGGCAACTGCCAAATTGGGAGGGATCCATTGTACACAACTGAGGTCACCATTGGTATACACAACTCAGCTCCTAGTAGAAAGGACAGCCTCACAAGGCAGTGATTGAAACTGCTGTCTTGTGTCTTCTCTGGCCATGACTGGAGGAGGGATTGGTGGAAGGGGGTGAGGGGTGAGGCTTTACAACTTTTGAAGCTTTGCATGTGTTTATGGAAAGGGGTTGACTCAACAGGCCTGGCGATAGGGTTTGCATCTGTGTCCCCACCCAAATCTCATGTCAAATTGTCATCCTCAGTGTTGGAGGTAGAGGGGCTGGTGGGAGGTGCCTGGATAAAGGGGGCAGAGTTCTCATGAATGGTTTAACGCCATCCTCCTTGCTGCTGTATAGCGAGTGAATTCTCACGAGATTGGGTTGTTTAAAACTGTGTGGCACCTTCTCTCTTCCTCCTGCTCTGGCCATGTAAGACACCTGCTCCTGGCCGGGCGCAGTGGTTCAAGCCTGTAATCCCAGCACTTTGGGAGGCCAAGGCGGGCGGATCATGAGGTCAGGAGCTCAAGACCGGCCTGGCCAACATGATGAAAACCCCGTCTCTACTAAAAATACAAAAATTAGCCGGGCGTGGTGGCGGGCACCTGGAATCCCAGCTACTTGAGAGGCTGAGGCGGGAGAATCGCTTGAACCCGGGAGGCGGAGGTTGCAGTGAGCCAAGATTGCACCACTGCACTCCAGTCTGGGCAATAAGAGCAAAACTCTGTCTAAAAAAGAAAAAAGACACCTGCTTCTGTTTTCCTTCCACCATGATTGTGAGTTTCCTGAGGTCTCCCCAGAAACCAGGCAGAAGTTGCCATACTTTCTGTACAGCCTGCAGAAACTTTTAAACAATTAAACCTATTTTATTTCTCGATTGCCCGGTCTCAGATATTTCTCTAGAGCAGTGTGAGAATGGAGTGATGCATATTATTGTCCAAACGCTGCACATTCTCAAGAAGAATGTTTTCTCATGCATGGCCCTTGACTAACTTTGGAAAGCAAAGTTCTTGGAATGTTCTCATTTGCAGCACCTTGAGCCACTCTGTACCAGTTTGACCAGATTGTTTGCACTGCCAGTGAGATTTAGGGTGAGCAACTGCTTCCCTGTGGGACTCTGGCGTGTCTGTAACTGAGCTCAGAGATGTAGGTGCTGTAGGTGTGAATAAGAGACCCTGAAAAAAAAAAATCACGGGCCGGGCGTGGTGGCTCATTCCTGTAACCCCAGCACTTTGGGAGGCCGAGGCAGGCGGATCACGGGGCCAAGAGATCGAGACCATCCTGGCCAATACGGTGAAACCCCGTCTCTACTAAAAATACAAAAAAAAAAAAAATTAGCTGGGCGTGGTGATGTCCACCTGTAATCATAGCTACTTGGGAGGCTGAGGCAGGAGAATCACATGAACCTGGGAGGTGGAGTTTGCAGTGAGCTGAGATCGCGTCACTGCACTCCAGCCCGGTGACAGAGCAAGACTCTGTCTCAAAAAAAACAAACCCAAAAACCAAAAACAAAACAAAAAAATCCCTGGACTCCAAGGATCATGGGAGATTCCTTGGTTGGCCACGCTTCGTGTCTGCTGTCACATGTTATGGCTGGTGGAATTAAGACCATCTAGTTTGACTCCACTGGGGGAAGACTTGAAAGTTTGTGAGTGCTTTCCTCTGTCCATGATGCCAGGAGCCTTTTCTCTTTGATGATTTTTTCCTGCATCCTTTCAAGGTAATAAGCCATAACAACAAGTCTAACAGCTGCTAGGTCTTAGCAGGCCTTCAAGTGAATCATGAAACCAGTGGGATTTTGAGTCATCCGCAGCGGGGTTGGGAAATTGGTCAAGAGTGTGGAGGAGGGGCAAGGAAAGTATATTTTCTGCTCCTGGAAGATGCACAGCTGGGCTTCTTGAAGGTCTAAGAAGAGAGAGCTGGCTGGAAATCACTGTTCCTCCAAGAAATAGGTAGACAAAACTCATAGCTTTGAAGATATTGGGAGTTCAGCCTGTTTTAACATATGCCATACCCTTGAATTGTTACGAAATCCAGTATGTTTTGTTGGATGAGAAAATAAAATTGAGGTAGTTTTCAGTGGCTTTTCCAAAGACAGACAAGATGCAATGGCAGCCTTCTTTTTCTGTGTTTTTCTTTTTTCCTGCTTTCCTTTCTTTTCTTCTTCTTCTTTCTTTTTCTTTTCCTTCCTTCCTTCCTCTCCTTGCCTACTCCTCCTCCCCTTTCTTCCTCTTTCTCTTTCTTTCCTTCTTTCTCTTTCTTTCCTTTTCTTTCTCTCTCTTTCTCTCTTTCTTATTTCCTTTCTTTCTTTTCTTTCTCTCCCTCCTTCCCTCCCTCCTTCCTTCCTTCTTCTTTTTTCTTCCATCTTTCCATTTCTTTCCTTCCTTCCTTATTATTTCTTTCTTCATTCCTTCCCACTTTTTGCTTCCTTCCATCCTCTCTCTCTTTTTCTTGTTTCTTTTTTATTTCAACAGTCAACTAACATTTGTTGAGTCCTTACCACAAGCTGAGTATTACCCTATGTGCTTGGAACACAGCAAACAAAGAGATCTGTATTCTCCCAGAGGTTCCATTTTGGTGGTGAGAGAGAAATAATAAACCTACATGGTAACGATACAATATATAGTGTGCTAAAAATGTGGTAAGGGAAAAATGTAGGGAAGAATAAAGAGGATTGGGAATAAGGAAATGATAATATAATAATGATCATGATACTAATAATAAAATATTGGGTGGCCATGGTGGTGGTATATCAACTTGCTAAAGCTATTATAATAAGTCATTACAAACTGGGGGGCTTAAGACAATGGGAACGTACTCTCTCTCAGTTCTGGAGACCAGAAATCTGAGGTCAAGCTGTCACAGGGCTACACTCCCTCCAGAGGCTCTGGGGAAGGCTTCTTCCTGCCTCTCCCAGCTCCTGGGGGCTCCAGGCGTCCCTGGCCTTGTGGCCACATCACTCTAGTCTCCGCCTCCATCTCCACGTTGCCTCCTCCTCTGTGTCTGTGTCTCCTCTTCTGTCTCTCAGAACAGTGTAATTGGACTCAGAGTCCACCCTTCTCCATGCGGATATTATCTTGAGATTCCTAACTTCATTGCATCTACAACGACCCCTTTTTAAAACAAGGTCCCATCCAGAGAGTCTGGGGATGCAGATGTGGACATATTTTTCTGGGGACCACTGCTCAATTCACTGCAGTTGTATTCATTTCATGCTGGAGGTTCTGGGGCAGTTGTATTCATTTCGTTCCTGACTCTTTCAGCTCCTTGTGGCTCCAGGTATCCTTGGGCTTGCAGCCCCATCACTCCAGTCTCTGCCTCCATGTCCATGTGGCCTTCTCGTGTGTGTGTGTGTGTGTGTGTGTGTCTGTCCTCTTCTGTCTCTTAGACAGCCACTTTCATTGGATTTAGATCATTCTAACCCAGGGTGGTCTCATCTTAACTATTACATCTGTAAAGACCCTATTTCCCAAAAGGGTCACATCCTGAGGTTTCAGAGGGACATGCATTTTGGGAGGACACTCTTCCCAAAATGTAATACTCAGTATAGGATGTACGCTTTTCTCTATCTTGTTGCTTCTCAAACCAATCTCTTTAAACTTCCCGAGACTAGAAGGTGGAGGTAAGCATTCTTTGCAGCCATCTGGTCCAAGACTAGAAGGTGGAGGTAAACATTCTTTGCAGCCATCTGGTGAAAGACTAGAAGGTGGAGGTAAGCATTGGGTACGGCCGTCTGGTCAAAGACTAGAAGGTGGAGCTAAAGCGTTCTATAAAGCCATCTGGTCAAAGACTAGAAGGTGGAGCTAAAGCATTCTATGCAGCCATCTGGTCAAAGACTAGAAGGTGGAGGTAA
>NC_045456.1:22109808-22122219 GCF_002776525.5 Piliocolobus tephrosceles | reverse complement strand
TCAAATGGTAGTTCTAGTATTAGTTCTTTAAGAAATCTCCATACCTGGATCAAATGGTAGTTCTAGTTTTAGTTCTTCAAGGAGTCCCCATAACTGGATCAAATGGTAGTTCTAGTATTAGTTCTTCAAGGAATCTCCATGCCTGGATCAAATGGTAGTTCTAGTATTAGTTCTTTAAGAAATCTCCATACCTGGATCAAATGGTAGTTCTAGTTTTAGTTCTTCATGGAATCTCCACACCTGGATCAAATGGTAGTTCTATTATTAGTTCTTTAAGGAGTCTCCATGCCTGGATCAAATGGTAGTTCTATTATTAGTTCTTCAAGGAATCTCCATACCTGGATCAAATGGTAGTTTTATTATTAGTTCTTCAAGGAATCTCCATACCTGGATCAAATGGTAGTTCTAGTAGTTCTTTAAGGAATCACCACAGTGGTTTCCATAGTGGTTGAACTAGTTTACATTCCCACCGGCAGTATAAAAGTGTTCCCTTTTCATCACATCCAAACCAACATCTGTTATTCTTTCATGTTTGAATTATGGCCATTCTTGCAGGAGTAAGATGGTATCTCACTGTGGTTTTAATTTTCATTTCCCTGATCATTAGTGATGTTGAACTTTTCTTCACATGCTCATTGGGCATTCATATATCTTCTTTCGAGAATTGTCTATTCATGCCCTTTGCCCATGTTTTGATGGGATTGTTTATTTTTTTTTCTTGCTGATTCGTTTGAGTTCCCTGTAGATTCTGGATGTTAGTCCTTTGTCAGATTCATAGTTTGGAAATTTTTTCTCCCATTCTGTGGGTTGTGTGTTTACTCTGCTGATTCTTTATTTTGCTGTGCAGAATAAGTTACCATTTTAAGGAAGAAGATGTGTGGCAACTTACGTAGCCTGGTAAAGAGAGTGAGTAGGACCTCGAAGCGTTCTTTGAAGGAGAGAAAGGATGTGATCCACCTTAGACGAAGAAAATGTTCTGGCCACAGAGGCAATTTGGCCAGAAACTAGATAACAGGGAAGTCAAACTAGATAACAAGGAGTCTACCTTCATTCAACAGCACACGAGCTTGAAATCATCAATGAGTCTTTCTGAATACTATGCTCAAGCAGTTGCTTTTAATGAATATACACAGACTTGCCAAGGCTGAGCCCTCAAATACTATCTTGAGGTCTTTACCAGCTCTCTGACGCTGTCAATGATTTTGTATATAAAAAGACCTTGGCACAGGAGGTTGTCATTTAGTGAACAGGGTTGGCAGCTTACCTTTCTGTCTGCCTGGCATAGTGACTCATTGTCTACTCAACAAGGATTCTTAATAATCATGTCATTGGTGACAGAGACTGAGGCAGGCAGTGGAGTTTTTTCATGACAAGCGGAAAAATGTTAAAAGCCACCTTTGACTGAAATGTGAGCTCAGGTGGAAAGCTCAGTGAAATGCATCCATGGCTGTGTATTAACAACTATAACCTGCCACTGTATGTAACACTCATTCTGTAAACTCATGTAAAGATTTCAGTCACTCCGCCGGACGTGGTGACTCGTGCCTGTAATCCTAGCACTTTGGGAGGCTGAGGCGGGTTGATCACCTGAGGTCAGGAGTTCGAGAACAGCATGACTAACATGGTGAAACCCTATCTCTACCAAACACAAAAAATTAGCTGGGCATGGTGGCTCATGCCTGTAATGCCAGCTACTCGGGAGGCTGAGGCAGGAGAATCGCTTGAATCCGGGAGGTGGAAGTTGCAGTGAGCTGAGATTGTACCACTGCACTCTAGCCTGGGCAACAAGAGTGAAACTCCATCTCCAAAAAAAAATATATTTCAGTCACGCAACACATTTGGGTAACTACCAAGTATGTATCCGCTGGAAATCCTTGAGAATCAATAGAAGTTATTCCGAAATGTAAGCTGGTGTAGTGATAAGCCTGGTGAAAAACATCATGTTTTATAATGTAACGTCCAAGCCCACAACGGTGCCTGTGTTATTGATGGAAACAATTTCCAAGTATGGCAAAGTGGGCTGCAGCTGCTCCACAGAAGATGATAAAGTATATGGAATGGGAAATGCATGACACGTTTTGTAAAATAATTGAATGAAGCCCGATGCCTCCATCACTCAGCTCATATTTACATAGATGATTGGGCTGTCTGATTCATTGAGGGTTCTCTGTGTGTGTGTCTCTGGTGAAACAATTTATTCTGCTTTTACAGATTAGAGTAGATATTTTCTAAGTGATGAAATACAATTCTTCCAGTGGTACAATGTAAAACCGTATTAAAGAGCATTAAAGCATATAAGCTAACAGCATGCATACTTATCTACAAACTGTTTTCTAAAAATGGAGAAGCATTATTTTGCTTTCAGATGGAGATTGTGTACTGAGATCTCGAATTCTGTTTCCTTAAAAAATAGTTTAATGAACCCTAAGGCATCTATCACTCAGGTATTAACGATTACAAACAGTTGTCAATGTGTTTTATTTTTTCATCATAACCTTTTTGGCCAGGGTGTTTGAAAGAAAATCTTAGACATCATTATCACCATTATCATTCTACCTTTCAATTCTACAAATTTGCTTTATTTGTATTTATATATCTTTTTTTTTTTGTCTGATAAGGCCTTTTTGCTCTTCACCAGAGTCTCCCTCTGTCGCCCAGGCTGGAGTGCAGTGGCGCTATCTTGGCTCACTGCAACCTCCGCCTCCCGGGTTCAAGCCATTCTCCTGCCTCAGCCTCCCAAGTAGCTGGGATTACAGGTGCCTACCACTATGCCTGGCTGATTTTTTGTATTTTTAGTAGACACTGAGTTTCACCATGTTGGCCAGGCTGGTCTCGAACTCTTGACCTTGTGATTCTCCCACCTTGGCCTCCCAAAGTGCTGGAATTACAGGTATGAGTCACCGCACCCAGCCCAACAATACTTTTGATACTATCTACCATCAGTATGTGTTCACGTTTTCCTCAGTCTTAGAAATGACTTTCTGTGGTTGGTTTCTCTAAATGAAAATTGAAAGAAACTCCACACACTTTAGATGGCTGATTTTTCTCATCAAAGTTTTCTGATTTGTAATAATTCACCATCTTCTTCTTGATTCTATAGTTATTTCCTCATGACTTTCGCCATAGAAGGACTTTATCCCTGTCTTCAAATGCCATGAACATAGTCCCCATCGCTAACTAACAACATGGATGCTTTTGTGACCTAGGGAAGCTTCTAAGTGTAGCTTTCATCTCCTTTGTTGAGACAGAAATGAGCGGAACAGGGACCACTCTGAGCCAAATTCTCCAGCAAGTCATTCCTGGGTCCCTCCTCTTTCTTTTCTTTCTTTTTCTTTGATGGAGTCTCACTCTGTCCCCCAGGTTGGAGTGCAGTGGCGTGATCTCAGCTCACTGCAACCTCTGCCTCCCGGGTTCAAGAGGTTCTCCTGCCTCATCCTCCTGAGTAGCTGTGATTACAGGCGTGCACCACCGTGCCCGGCTAGTTTTTGTATTTTTAGTAGAGTGAGGGTTTCCCCGTGTTAGCCAGGCTGGTCTCGAACTCCTGATCTCATGATCCGCCTGCCTCAGCCTCCTAAAGTGCTGGGATTACAGGCGTGAGTCACCGCGCCCGGCCCCCTTCTCTTTCCTTTGACATCTTCCTGCCTAATTTTCCTGCTGCTTCCTCTGCCTTGAGATCACTGGTCTCTCCAGTCAGGAGAAAAGATCGTAGCACAAGTTACTCAGTCCAATGGGACTTGAGGTGTTCCCCGTCTCCAGAGTAGAAGGTGTACCTCTGAAAGGCAGGCTTCCAAAAATGAAGAAAACAGCACAGAAAAAAAAAAAAAAAATGAAGGAAGTCTAAGTCTGTGGAACTTCTGTTCATATTGAAAGCTGTGATATAGGTTTCAGGGACCTTTAAGATCCTCTCCACCTTCACAACTCACTAGAAGGACCAGTAGAACCCAGAAAAACTGTTACCTTCACAGTTATGGGATATTACAGTAAAAGGATACAGATAAAAAATTTGCAAAAGTAAAAGGTCCATAACGTAGGTCCTGGGGGGAGCAGGTGTGAGCTTCCGGGTGCATGAGGCAAGTCCTGGGAGACCAGGTATGTTGCTTTAGTGCATGGGGTGAGTGCCAGGGAGACCAGGTGAGTGCTTGCAGGTGCACGGCGCAAGTTCTGAAGAGGTCAGGTGTGAGCTTCCGGGTTTGTGGGGGAAGTCCCGGGTACCGGGTGTGATGACCTTCCAGGTACATAGGGCAAGTTTTGGGAGGCCAGGTGTGAACTTTCAGGTGCATGGGGCAAGTCCTGGGGGGACCAGCTGTGAGATTCCAGGTACATGGTGCAAGTTCTGAAGAGACCAGGTATGAGCATCTAGGTGCATAGGGTAAGTCTGGTGGAAGCCAGGTGTGTGCTTCTAGGAGCATAGGGCGCGTCCTGGGGAGACCAGGTGTGAGCATCCAGGTGCATAGGGTAAGTCTTGTGGAAGCCAGGTGTGAGCGTCCAGGTGCATAGGGTAAGTCTTGCGGAAATCAGGTGTGAGTTTCCAGGTGCATGGGTTAAGTCCTGGGGGAATCAGGTGTGAGCTTCCAAGTGTTCTTTTTCTGTAGAATCACACAGTCCTCAATTTTTTCCAGCAATGATATGTGGCAACACACACGGAGCATTGTCAAGCAGGAGAGGTGATCTGAGCTGTGTCCAGGGTTTTCACTGGGGGTCGGTCATATAGACACAGCTGACCACCCACAAGGCTGATCTCAGCCTCCATTCCCTCCAGAGGTCAAGGTGGCCCAAGCACCCGACCTAAGTCACATTATTAGCATAGACTCTCTGGAGACCCAGGACAACAAAGACAAACACTGGTGAATTATTTCACTCTTATCAGGCAGGATATTCCAAGAACTCAGAGGTCAATTCCCAGAAACCAGAACAAAGTCAAGACCTTCTTTTGGCCAAGATGAATCCCTTACTGCTAACCACCTTTCAGCAACTCTTCTGGGTCCAACATGGCAGGTGATCCTTCCTCCTGGAGAGGAGGCTCAGAATGACATCATCCAAGCCAGGCCTTCCTAATTAAAAAGATGAGGTGGTCATAGCTGACCCCATTAAAGCAGGGTGCCTAGTTTTGGGATGTGTTATGTGTTATGGGTTGAATTACATCTTGCCAAAATATAGGTTAAAGTCCTAAACCCCCAATATCTCCAAAAGTGGCCTTGTTTGAAAATAGGACTTTTGGAGATGTAGTTAGTTAAGATGAGGTCATAGTAGAGTGGGACGGGACCTAAGTCCAAAGACCGATGTCCCTATAAGAAGAGACATGTTTATTAAGAAAAATGTGTATGCTGCTAAAAAAAAAAAAAAAAAATAGAAGAAAGGAAGAAGAGGAAAGAATGAAGAAGAAGAAGAAGGAGGAGGAGGAGGAAGAAGATTAAGGAAGAGAGGAAGAGGGGGAGGAAGAGAAAGGAGAGGAGGAGGATGAAGGAAGACGAGCGGGAGGAGGAGGAGGGAGAGAAATACAAGGGGGAGGAGGGGGGGGAGGAGGGAGAGGAAGAAGGGGGGGGAGGAGGAGGAGAAGAAGGGAGAAGAAGAAGAAAGAAGGAAAGAAATTTAGTCACAGAGACACAAGGGAAGACAACCGTGTGAGGACAGGAAAGGCTGAGATAGGACTGATAGAACCACTAGCCAAGGAATGCCCACTACACTGGAGACCACCAGAAAACAGCAAGTGGCAAAGGAGAATTCTTCCCTATGGGTTTCAAAAGGAGTCTGACCCTGATGAAACTTTCATCTTGGACTTCTGGTCCCCAGAACTTTGAGACAATAAATTTTCTCTTGTGGTAAGTCACAAGTTTGTAGAAATTTATTATACCAGCTCTAGAAAACTAATACAAGGCAGTTTGTTGACCAGAAACATATAAATCCATCATTAAAAGTGGAGTGACTACCAGCCTGGGAAACACAGTGAGACCCTGCCTCTACCAAAAATTTAAAACGTTAGCCAGGTGTGGTAGCATGTGTCTGGTTCCCCACTACTTGGGATGCTGAGGCAGTAGAATCGCTTAAACCCAGGAATCTGAGGCTACAGTGAGCCATCATTGGACCACTGCGCCACAGCCTGGGTGACAGAGTGAAATCCTGTCTCAAAAAAATGAAAGAAGAGGAAGGAAGGAAGGAAGGAAGGAAGGAAGGAAGGAAGGAAGGAAGGAAGAAAGGAAGGAAGGAAGGAAAGAGGAAGGAGGGAAGGAAGGAAGGAAGGAAGGAAGGAAGGAAAGAGGAAGGAAGGAAGGAGGAAGGAAGGAGGGAAGGAAGGAAGGAAGGAAGGAAGGGGGGGGAGGGAGGGAGAAAGGGAGGGAAGGAGGGAGGAAGGGAGGAAGAAAGAAAGAAAAAGAGAGAGAGAGAAAGAAAGAAATAGAAAGAGAAGGAAGGAAGGAGGGAAAGAATGAAAGAGAAAAAGAGAGGAAGGAAGGAAGGGGAAGAAAAAGAGAGAAGAAAAAGAAAAGAAAAGAAAGGAAAGAAAGGAAGAGGAAAAGAAAGAGAAACAAAGGGAGGAAGGAAGGAAGGAAAAAGCAAAGCAAAGTTGAGTGACTAGAGTTTCAGTCCATTGGACCAATTTGGCACATTTTTGTACCTAGGACAATCCATGTCCATTGGCTCGTGTTCTGTGAGACAGAGGAAGCCTGGACTGCTGATATCCTGCCCTTGCTGGGCGTGAGCAGGGCTGTACCTGCTCTCATCATGGAATAAGCACTAAAGAAGCAAAGTTACAACAGATGGCAGCGAGTCAAAATCTCAAAAGATCTGAGTGCCTTCCACATCACGTCCCCATAGGCTTCTAGTATTCGTTTCACAACGATACTGATGGTCTCAGTGGATGTTGAGTGAGTGGCTATTCATGTCAATGATGGAATTGGTTCTGGTAGAAGCTTCTCTTTGACCATCTAGAGGCACCGTTGCTCATCCATCAGGAAACGGAGGGAGGCACTGAGAATTTGAACTCAAGCTCTGGAGTTCGTCCATGCAGCTGTGTTTATGTATTGGCATCGTTACGGGGTGGGTGTGAAATGCCACTTCTCTCCAGACCCACTGGACGTGGGAAGATTGTCAACGGTGGAAAAGGTCACTGCATCCACGCCTGTGAAGTCTAACGAACTGCCAGAGGCAGAATACGCTTTAGAGCGGAGAGCTTTCCAAGAAAGAAACAGGGTCTTTGCGAATGTTCTCTGGGAGGCCACTGATGGTGTGTTCTAAAGTGAATGGAATTGCTTTGCAGAAGACCCGTGGCCAGGCTGAGTTCAGGAGGTATCTTTTTTTTTTTTTTTTTTTTTTTTTTTGGACGGAGTTTCGCCCTGTCACCCAGGCTGGAGTGCAGTGGCACAATCTCAACTCACTGCAACCTCCGCTTCCCAGGTTCAAGTGATGCTCCTGTCTCCGCCTTCCGAGTAGCTGGAATTACAGGCACCGCCACCACGCCTGGATGGTTTTTGTATTTTTAGTACAGATGGGGTTTCATGATGTTGGCCAGGCTGGTCTCGAACTCCTGACCTCGGCCACCCAAAGTGCTGGGATTACAGACGTGAGCCACCGCGCCCAGCCCGGGAGATGTCTTAATCCGTTTGCTGTAGCTACAACAGAATAACACTGTCTGGGTAATTCACAAAAGAAATTTATTTTGTAGTATCCTGGACGCTGGCAAGTCCAAAAGCTGTGGTGCCTGCATCTGATGAGGACCCTCTTGCTACATTACAAAATAGTGGAGGCCATATAATGCCACCAGCTCTCTCCATGTTGATCTTACCTAATTCTAGTTCTTTCCTAACGATGCCACTCCAAATACTACAACGTATTAATTTGAGAGAGAAGTTTCCAACACATGAAACTTGGGAGACACAATCAAACCATATGAGGGGGAGTGGAGATGGATTCTTTAATTCTGGCAACTTGGGCCAAGAGCCATAATGGTTATTGCCTCTCTGGGTTCACTGGACACATAAACATGCCCACACGAATAATTCATGTCAACCGCAGCACTCTCTGCTTTTCCTGAATAACATATTGTCTTGAACAGGTTATGCGACCTTGGGTAGACACTTGGCTCTCTTTAAGCCTACATTTCTCCTCCGTAAAATGAGAATGAATGATGGTTTCTCCGTATTTATTGAAGGGTTCCGACAAGGTAAAGCATGCAGCATACTTTGTCAATTCCAAAGCACTCTTCTGATATAAATTATAGCATCCCCGGATTCATTGTTTGACTTGGTTTCTTTAAAATGAATTTCTTTTGTATGTACTTAAGATGTGCAACATGATTTTTTGATATAGTGACATAGTGAAATGATTATAATTGTTAAGAAAATGAACGCATCTATCATCTCACATATTTACCTTTTTTTTGCAATAACAGCACCTTAAATCTACTCTCCTAACAAAAATCCTAAATATAAAATATATTATAGTTCTTATATTTTGCATTTGATTTCTAGACTTATTCTACATCATCTTTAACAACCACCATTTTTTCTATTTCTATATATTTTCTTTCTGTCTTTCTCTCTTTTCTTTCTTTTTCTTTCCATCTTTCCTTCATTCTCTTTCTTCATTTTTCATTTTTTCTTTCCTTCTTTCTTTCCCTCCTTTCCTCCCTGCCTCCCTACCTCCCGTCCTTCCCTTCCTTCCTGCCTGCCTCCCTCCCTGACTGCCTTCCTTTCTTTTTTATTTCCTTCTTTCTGCCTTCCTTTCATTCTCCTTTCATTTTTGTAGATTCTTTATATAAGTGAGATCCACTACTTTTAACTGAATGTGAACATTTCCTTTACAAAATAAAATGTATGTTCAGACTTTTACTTAATCCATGCCAGTAAGAGCCTGGTTCAAAAATGAGCTGCAGGTTTTTTTTCAAAGTGAATCACAATAATTTCTGTGGAACAGGTGAGGTGAAAGACATTTTTAGAAAGTTTGCTTCTTTTTGCACAGATTTTTAATGAAGGGGTTTATGTTTTCTGCTCTGTTTGTTTACTGAAAGCAAAAGAAGAAAAGTGAGGAAGGGATTATAAAAAGAAAGTGACTGAAAAATTCTGAAAATCTCTGTTTTCATAAGATAAGAGCTTTATTCTAGTTCCGAAAGCATAATCATAGTCATCATTATCCTCATTTAAATAAAAACAGCTAGCTAGGCAACTTAGTCTCATTGAAATTCCTGAGATCTTCATTCTTTCTTGGTATTTGGCTGAAAAAAGAATAAGTTTATCTCATTCTTTTCCCAAAGTATAGCACAAGGTTAAGAGCCTGGATTCGTGGCATGCATACCTAATGAGAGCGTGTTATTACTTGGGGCGAAACTCCTTCCATTTGACTTGATGTAGTTATTTTCTTTTTCTTGCACTGGAAGTAAACTTTGGATCCTACCTGGTAAAGGAACTTGGGTCTTCTTTAGGCATCAGGCGTGTTTCAAATGGATAGATTTAATAATAATTGATCCACTAATAATTCATCCACTGGGCAATTATTTTTTAAATGTTTGTTTTCAAATTTAAAACAATGCCTCAAGTTTAGAAACGCCTCTCCTCGGCCGGGTGCGGTGGCTCACACCTGTCATCCCAGCACTTTGGGAAGCTGAGGAAGGTGGATCACCTGAGGTCAGGAGTTCGAGACCAGCCTGGCCAACATGGTGAATCCCCATCTTTACTAAATATAAAAAATTAACCGGGTGTGGTGGTTCATGCCTGTAATCCCAGCTACTTGGGAGGCTGAGGCAGCAGAATCACTTGAACTGGGAGGTGGAGGTTGCAGTGAGCTGAGATTGTGCCATTGCACTCCAGCCTGGGCAACCAAAAGGAAAAAACTCTGTCTCAAAAAAAAAAAAAAAAAAAACCAGAAAACTCCTCTCCTCTTCTAATCACCTCCCATCCCACTCCCACTTCAAAGATGCTCATTCTGATTTTTCAGGGCTGGGTTCTGGGTTGGCAGAGCAGTCTTGAATGAGGATCTGAATGTAGGTGTATTCCTGCAATTAGTCTCCATTGCCACTAGGAGGTGATGTGTACCGGGGTGTCCCTTTGAGTTGACTTGCCAAGAACACCAGGCGTACAGTTAAGCATGATTTTCCAAATGGAAGCTTCAGGAAAGCTGCAAAAGATACCTTATGTGCTGTAATGCACAGCGTTTGATACTAAAACAGCCTCTTAAACAATACATAGCAAGTGAAATTTCTCTCAGGCTTCCCTCACAAAGAGCAAGCCTTGCATATGGTGACCCTGTTCTGTCCTATACCTTATCTCAGGCACTGTGAGCTGGGAATTAAAATTGTCTTTCCCTTTGTTTTTTTGAGATAGAGTCCTGCTCTGTTGTCCAGGCTGGAGTCCAATGATGCAATCTCGGCTCACTGTAACCTCTGCCTCCTGGGTTCATGTGATTCTCCTGCCTCAGCCTCCCAAGTAGCTGGGATTACAGGCACCCACAACCACACCAGGCTCATGTTGTATTTCAGCAGAGATGGGATTTCACCATGTTGGCCTGGCTGGTCTCAAACTCCTGACCTCAGCTGATACACTGAACTCCACCTCCCAAAGTGCTGGGATGACAGGCATGAGCCACCGCACCCTGGCTTCTTTACATTTTAATTATGGCAAAATACATATCACATATTATTTACCACTAGTGAGATTCAGAACATTCCCCATACTGTATAGCCATTACCTCCATCTCCTTCCAGAACATTCTCATCACCGTAAATGGAGACCTTGGACCTATGAAGCACTCACTCCTCATTCCTCCTTTTCCCAGCCCATGGAAACCCCTAATTTACTTCCTATCTCTAGGGATTCGTTCCTTCTGGACATTTCACATAAATGGAATAACACGAGGTGTGGCTTATTTATATCTGGCTTCATTTACTGAACATAATGTTCTCAAGATATATTCACGTGGTAGCGTGTGTCTGGATTTTATTGCATTTGATGGCTGTATCATATTCTACCGTATGGGTAGACAGCATTTTGTTTCTCCGTTCACCTCTGGATGAACATTTGGGTTGTATTTACCTGTTGGTGATTGGGAAGAATGCTGCTATGAATAATCGGGTACCTATTTTTGTTTGAACCTTGGTGCTATGATCTGAACGTGTCTGTGTCCCCAAAGTTCATATGAGGAAACCTAATACTCAAGGTGATCGTATTAAGAGGTGGAAGCTTTGGAAAGTGATGAGGTCAAGAGAACGGAGGCTCCATGGACGGGATGAGTGCTCTTATCAGACGGACCCCAGAGAGCTCCTTTTGTTCCTTCTACTGTGCAAGGACACAGCAAGAAGGCGCCATCTATGAACCAGGAACTGGGTTTTTACCAGACACTGAATCTTCTGTGTCTTGATGTTGGACATCCAGCTTCCAGAAATGTGAGCAATACACATCTGGTGTTCGAAAGTCATCCAGTCTATAGTATTTTGTTACAGCAACACACAAAAAGACAGTGGCCCCTGAAATCTCCCCTCATCACAGGGAGCCCCCTTCACCCACAAAGGAGGCAAGATCTGAGGTCATCAGGCTCTCAGCCAAAGGACTGAGCGTTCTGATCTATGTTTTAATCTTTTGATTGAGCACATAATTTCCAGCTGGGACTCTCGGTATAGCACAGGGAGAAATAAAGCGTGAACCATCATTACAAGCTCAGGGAGGGAGGGAGAAAGCACAAACTACAGAGCTGTAAAATCATCGAGCCAGCCCAACTGTTGGGACATTGGGAATGTTTTGTGCATGGAGCGGAAAGAATTTCCTGCACAGGATGGCTGCTTGGGCCGGGACTTCTCAGTATTGAGGATTTACGGAGCTGTTTTGTAGCTCAACTGACTTTCATTCCAAGCACGTCTACAGAGAATGAAATCAAACAGCAGTGATGATGGGATCCCCAGGCCTGGGCAGCGATCTGATTAATTACTGACCAGGGAAGCTTCAGTAGCTTAATTGAATTGATTGGCAGAGTGTGTAGTCCTCCACCCCCTGGTCCCAGAGATCTTTATTGATGGTGTGCTGATCTTCTATGCCCTGAGGCTCAGGGTCCTGTGCCCAGCATTCCCCACCAGATGGGCAGATGCTGCTGGATTTATGTCAACAGCGAGTTCTGCAGGCATACCTCTAAAACACAGTCTCAAAGTGTCTTCTGTTTTCAGGAACAAATACAAATTTTCTTCTCACATAAGTTGTATAATGAACATGAGCATTGAATAAGGGATGGTGTGTGTGTGTGTGCGTGTGCGCATGTACATGTTTTATGTTGTGTGTTTTGTGTGTGTATGAGAGAGACATCACGGACACACTAGCCCCGTGAAAAGCCAGGACAGTGAGGCCTGGGCCATGGTCTGCTAAGGACCTGGTGTGGCCCACTAACGGTTATCACAAGTGGCCTGGGAGGTGTTCTGTTGGCCCCAGGGATTCACTGACC
>NC_045456.1:22104986-22109798 GCF_002776525.5 Piliocolobus tephrosceles | reverse complement strand
TTGACCCCAGGGGCTCACTAATGACCACTGCAGGTGGTCTGTTGACCCCGGGGGCTCAATGACGGCCATTGCAGGAGAACTGGGAGGTGGTTTGTTGACCACTGACAGCCATTGCTGGTGGCCTGGGAGACGGTCTGTTGACCCTGGGGACTCAGTGGTGACCATTGCAGGTGACTTGGGAGGTGGTCTGTTGGCCCTGGGGACTCATTGATGACCATTAGAGGCCTGGGAGGTGGTCTGTTGACCCTGGGGACTTGCTGATGGTCGTTGCAGGTGGCCTGCGAGGTGGAGTGTTGACCCTGGGGACTCACTGACAGCCATTGCTGGTGGCCGTGGAGGTAGTCTGTTGACCCCGAGGACTCACTGGTGACCATTGCAGGTGGCCTGGGAAGTGGTCTGTTGACCTGAGGACTCACTGACCACCATTGCTGGTGGCCTTGGAGATGGTCTGTTGACCCCGGGTCTCACTGATGGCCATTGCAGGTGGCCTGGGAGGTGGTCTGTTGACCCTAGGGTCTCACTGACAGCCATTGCAGGTGACTTGGGAGGTGGTCTGTTGACACTGGGGACTTGCTGATGGCCATTGCAGGTGGCCTGGGAGGTGGAGTGTTGAGCCTGGGGACTCACTGACGGGCATTGCTGGTGGCCTGGGAGGTGAGTGTTGACCCTGGGCACTCACTGACAGCCATTGCTGGCGGCCGTGGAGATGGTCTGTTGACCCCGGGGAATCACTGGTGACCATTGCAAATGACCTGGGAGGTGGTCTGTTGATGCTGGGGACTTGCTGATGGCCATTGCAGGTGGCCTGGGAGGTGGAGTGTTGACCCTGGGGACTCACTGACGGGCATTGCTGGTGGCCGTGGAGATGGTCTGTTGACCCCGGAGACTCACTGGTGACCATTGCAGGTGGCCTGGGAGGTGGTCTGTTGACCCTAGGGTCTCACTGATGGGCATTGCTGGTGGCCGTGGAGATGGTCTGTTGACCTGGGGACTTGCTGATGGCCATTACAGGTGGCCTGGGAGGTGGAGTGTTGACCCTGGGGACTCACTGATGGGCATTGCTGGTGGCCGTGGAGATGGTCTGTTGACTCCGGGGACTCACTGGTGAGCATTGCAGGTGGCCTGGGGGTGATCTGTTCAACCTGAGGTTTCACTGATGACCATTGCAGGTGGCCTGGGTGGTGGTCTATTGAGTGGGCAGGTCCTACTGATTTACTGCAGAAGACGGGCCATTTGTTGAGCACTTAGAAGGGCCTGACTGTCAGTGCCAGGGCTAGTGGGTCCAACCTCAAACTCCTGCACCTAGAGGACCTAACATAGACAATCTGCTGGCTGCTCAACACTGGGACCTAACCCTGACTGTCTTCTGCACATTGCCCAGGACTAGTTGGCCCCATTTCTTCTCTCCTCAGAGCCCATGATAGGCCCTGTGGTCACTCCCTCTGCAGAGGTGGGGACCTCCCCCAGGTCACATTCCTGGTTATGCAGGAAGCTAGGAATGAGATAGGCATTCCAAACCCAGGTCAGTAGCCTGAATATGATCCTTCAGACTTGACCACAGGCAGTTACAAGGCAGGACCCCTGGGGGAAGCTGCCCGCCCACGGCACACTTGGTGCACACACCTGGAGCGTTGCACAGCTTGGGGGAATGAAGGGCGAGACCTCAGGCCCCTGGGCAGCCATGCTCTTATGAGAATCTGTATCCTGGAGCAGGTCCTGCCACTTCAGGCCTCCTTACCAGTAGTGGAAGAGGCAGGTGCCTGAGCCTGTCTTCCCCATTCTGACATTCTGACTTCTACTTTTTTTTTTTTTTTTTTTTTTTTTGAGACAGAGTCTCGCTCAGTCGCCCAGGCTGGAGTGCCGTAGCGTGATCTCGGCTCACTGCAAGCTCCGCCTCCCAGGTTCACACCCTTCTCCTGCCTCAGCCTCCTGAGTAGCTGGGACTA
Organism: Piliocolobus tephrosceles; assembly: GCF_002776525.5. Classification (NCBI taxonomy): domain Eukaryota; kingdom Metazoa; phylum Chordata; class Mammalia; order Primates; family Cercopithecidae; genus Piliocolobus; species Piliocolobus tephrosceles. The sequence continues at coordinate 22,107,852 of NC_045456.1, read as the reverse complement.
CAGGCACCTGCCACCATGCCCAGCTAATTTTTTTTTGTATTTTTAGTAGAGACGGGGTTTCACCGTATTAAGCAGGATGGTCTCGATCTCCTGACCTCCTGATCCGCCCGCCTCGGCCTCCCAGAGTGCTGGGATTACAGATGTGAGCCACCGCTCCCAGCCTCTGACTTGTACTTTTTGACTCCTAGCCCTTTCCCCTCTCCCTCCCCAGGCCTCCTAGTTCAGGACATGACTGAACACCTCCAGTAATCTTCCCATGGGTAATTTCCAATATACCAAGAAGAGCTTTTGGAGTGGTTGAGCTTTAAGCAGCAGAAAGCTTTCTCAGCAATTTGCCTTGTTTATATTGGTGTTGGGGTGCTCCAGGAAGATAGAACTGCTTTTATCATTTCACGATAAGAAGAGGTTCTAAGTCAGGCTCAGTGGCTCACACCTGTCATCCCAGCACTTTGGGAGCCTGAGGTGCACGGCCAAGGTCAGGAGTTCGAGACCACCCTGACCTACATGGTGAAACCCCGTCTCTACTAAAAATATAAACATTAGCCAGGCGTGGTAGTGGGTGCTTGTAATTCCAGCTACTCGGGAGGCTGAGGCAGGAGAATCGCTTGAACCCGGGAGGTGGAGGTTGCAGTGAGCTGAAATCGTGCCACTGCACTCCAGCCTGGCGACAGAGCGATTGTCTCTCTCTCTATATATATATGTGTGTGTGTGTGTATATATACGTACATGTATGTGTGTGTCTACAAATACATACATGTGTATGTATGTATATATGTATGTGTGTCTACATGCATACACATGTTTGACATATGTACATGTATATGTATACATATATAAGTGTATATGTACAAATGTACATATATATGTCAAACACGTGTATGCATGTAGACACACAACACACACACACACACACACACACACACACACACACACACAGTATACGTCCAAAGACGGCATCTGAAAGACTTCAGGCTAAACCTACCTGGTGGAAGAAACTGTTTTCTTAACTGTCATTTCCACGTATATTTAACACGGATGTATTTCCCTCACGGTGAAATGGTTTTCATCTTCTCAGGGAGAAAAGTCTTATTTCCTTTTTCCCTTTCTCCTCACATTTTCCCTTTCTTTCCTCTTCCACGTACAGTGTGAGACGTGTTCCAGGGGCCATGCTCTGTCACTCGCTCACTTCTCTTTAGTTTACAGAAAGACATCATTCTATGAAAAAGAAAGAAAAATCTCTCTTTTCGGTTTCTGACGTTTGCTTATCAGTTATTCTTGCAGATGTAGATTGCCAGATTTGTATATCTCAATGTATTATGGAAAATTTAAGACAGATAAAAAGTATAAAGAACAGTGAGTTTCAGCCAGGTGTGGTGGCTCACGCCTGTAATTAATCCCAGCACTTTGGGAGGCCAAGGCAGCTGGATCACGAGGTCAAGAGATCAAGGCCATCCTGGCCAACATGGTGAAATCCCCTCTCAACTAAAAATGCAAAAAATTAGCCGGGTGAGGTAGCAGGTGCCTGTAATCCCAGCTACTCGGGAGGCTGAGGCAGGAGAATGGCGTGAACCCAGGAAATGGAGGTTGCAGTGAGCCGAGATCGTGCCACTGCACTCCAGCCTGGGCGACAGAGTGATACCCCATTTCAAAAAAATAAATAAATAATAAATAAAAAGAATAGGGAGTTTCAGACAGGTGCGTGGCTCATGCCTATGATTCCAGCACTTTGGGAGGCCAGAGAATTACTCCTGAGCCCAGGAGGTCGAAGCTGCAGTGAGCCAAGATCACGTCCATGCACTCCAGCCCGGGTGACGCAGCAACCTTCTGTCTCGAATTTTTAAAACAAGAAGGGTGAGTTTGCAGCACACCAACGTGGCTCAAGTATACATATGTAACAAACCTGCACGTTATGCACATGTACCCTAGAACTTAAAGTATATTAAAAAAAAAGCTTCTGTACCTGCACACAACTTCAAGACAATATTGCAGTGTTATCTTCTTCACTTTCAGCCAGAAACTTAGCCAGGTGTGGTGGCAGGTGCCACCTGGAGACCTGGATGGGGTCCTCTGAGAATATCAGAGTCTTTTTTCTGAGTTTCTGGTCTCCAGCCTAGCCTGTAGGCATCGGTTCCTCTGACAGGCAGTTTGTGCCTCTAGAAATCACCCTTCTACCTCCCATCTCCCGCCCCCCACCCCCCCCGCCCCGTCCCCATATCTCTGTGTGCTTGGCACACAGCAGGTGCGACGTTTGGTATAGAAAATACGTGCTGAAGCAAATGGAGTGAAATTGGGGAATTTGACAGAAGCAAATGGAGTCAAATTGGGGAATTGGATAAGCTTCCCACTCACACTCGGGATACTGGGACCAGATCCAAAACCAGCAGCATTGAAACAGCTGTGGAAGGACCGTTCCAACAGTATTGAAATGGATTTGTGGACACCGAAGTCAGGCACGCAGTCCTCATGAGGAAATGCTGTTGCTATTTAAATGTCTGCCTGACTTGGGTGTCCGCAAATATCCATGAGTCTTATTCTCTCTGTGGACACACAGGCGTCCACCCGGATATCCCAGCCGTAGAAGAACCACCAAGCATCTTTGACCCACATTGTTTATCTATTTATCTCGACAGTCTTTTTGGGCAGAGGAAGGGGGCTCGCTTTGTTTAAAAAATTATCTGAGGCCAGGCACAGGGGTTCACGCCTGTCACCCCAGCACTTTGGGAGGCCCAGGCGAGCGGATCATCTGAGGTCAGGAGTTCGAGACTAGATAGATAGATAGATAGATAGATAGATAGATAGATAGATAGATAGATACATAGATAGATAGATAGATAGATAGATACATAGATAGATAGATAGATAGATA
>NC_045456.1:22104035-22104976 GCF_002776525.5 Piliocolobus tephrosceles | reverse complement strand
ATAGATAGATAGATACATAGATAGATAGATAGATAGATAGATACATACATACATAGATACATAGATAGATAGATAGATAGATAGATAGATAGATAGATAGATAGATAGATAGATGACAGATAGTAGATAGGCACATAGATTGATGTCATGTGGATTGACAGACGATAGAGCCATACACACTAAGGTGTGTACACACACATGTATAAACACACGTTACATATCCAGATGTATATGTACAGAGAGAACCGTATGCACAGACTCATGTACTCACATGCCCCCCATTGCTGTGTCACTGCATCCATTTTCAGAAATCCACCTGTTTCTGAGTCGAGGAAGAACCTGCTCTCCCAGGGGTAAAGGGGTGTGCTGTGCCAGGATGACATGCCACCCTGGTGTTGGCTCTTTCGGCCCCACACACAGATGAGAGGGCTTTCTATCCCACCCCGTGGGTCGGGGTCCACACCCTCTTCAGTGAATATCCTGGATTTCCTAGAGAGGCTCAGCCAGAGAGGAGGGGACCAGGAGAGGCGCCGGCCATTCCTCCAAGGTGGTCACCAAGAGGTGGGTGCTTTCAGCCTGAAAGATGCACCTGCAGGACCAGACGGTTGAGTAGATGCTGTCACTTGAGGGGCAGAGGATGACCAGCGTCCCTGGGTGGAGACGGCTGCATGGACACTGGGATCATGCCCTCAGCTGCCTGGTCACAGAGACTCTGGGTCCACCACGTTGAACCCCCACTGCCACGATGCCCTTCACCCTTGACATGAAAGTCCCTTCCTCACCTGAGCCCGCCAACTTCTCTGCATCCTCACTTCCTCATCTCTGCCCCCAGTCTATCTACTTATCTATTTATCTACTGTCTGTCTGTCTGTCTGTCTATCTATCTATCTATCCATCCATCCATTATCTATCTATCTATCATCTATCTATCTATCCATCCA
>NC_045456.1:22089946-22104025 GCF_002776525.5 Piliocolobus tephrosceles | reverse complement strand
TATCTATCTATCTATCTATCCATCCATCCATTATCTATCTATTATCTAGCTAGCTAGCTAGCTATATATGTGTGTGTATGTATGTATGTATGTATCTATCTATCTATCTATCTATCTATCTATCTATCTATCTATCTTCTATCTATCCATCCGTATATCTATCATCAGTCAATGAATCCTTTCATCTCTGTATCACTCCATCCAGGTATCTTAGCTATTTATTTTTCTCTCTCATCTTTCTCTATCTCTAACTCATTTATATACAGTCATCCCTTGTTATCTGTGGGAGATTGGTTCCAGGACACTCAGCAGATAATAGTAAAATTCATGGATGTGCCTGATATAAAATGGTGTAGTATTTTCATGTTACCCATGCACATCCTTCCAAATACCTTCAATTGCCTCTATGTTACATATAATACTTAATACAATGTAAGTGCTATGTAAATAGTTACTATACCATATTGTTCAGGGAATAGTGATTTTAAAATTCTGTACATGTTCGGTACAGACGCATGTTTTTCCAAATCTTTTTCATCTGTGGTTGGTTGAATCCATGGATTTGGAAGCCACACATACAAACAACCAACTCTGTGTGTGAGTGTGTGTGTGTATATACATATGCATGTGTGTATATATTTATATATGTATGTATGTATATATGTATGTGTGTATATGTATATTTATATATTTATGTGTATAAATATATGTGTGTATGTATATATGTGCATATAGATGTATGTGTGTATATATGTACATGTATATATGCATGTGTGCATATATGTATATTTATATGTATATATGTGTATGTGCATATATGCAGGTATATAGATGTATATATATGTGTATATATGTATATGTGTGTGTGTATGTATTTATGTGTGTATATATGCATATGTACATGTGTGTATATGTATATATGCATATGTACGTGTATATATGTGTATATATGCATATATGTCTCTGTATATATATGTGTATATAAGTATGTGTATATATGTATATATGCATATATATGTATGTGTGTATATATATGCATGTATATATGTATGTGTGTATATATGTATATGTATATTTATATGTATACATGTGTATGTGCATATATGCATGTGTATATATCTATATATGTGTATATATGTATATGTGTATATATGTATATTTATGTGTGTATATATGTGTGTATATATGTATATGCACGTGTGTATATGTGTGTATATGCATATATCTCTGTGTGTATATATGTGTATATATGTATATGTATATACGTGTATATATGTATGTGTGTATATATGTACATGTATAGATGTATGTGTGTATGTGTATGTGTGCATATATGTATATGTGTATCTGTGTATGTATATACTACATTTATTCTATTTATCTCATAATTATGTATAAAACATGTCAGATCGAAGTTAATTGCTGCCTGTCACCTACCTACATTTTCTCTCTAAGAAACATACGGTTTCAGATTTTAAAATGAAATAGATGTGAAGCCATGTGGAAATTTTTGACTGAAGTTCTCCAGTGGCCAATTTCTGTTTAAAAAATGTAAAAAGAGCAAGGATTTCACACACTCCATCAGGCACCTAATAAAGAGACTCATGCATCTGTCGCTATGAGTAGCCCAGCAACCTGACATTGAGTATCTCCTTGGAAGCGAAAAATAAATAACCGTTTTATGTGAACCTTTAAAGGATCTCAAACACCTGACTGATTCACCGTGGTGCATAATTCTAGTTATTTTCCATTTACGAAGGTTCTTGCTTGGAGCACCTGGTGTCTCTTCCCTATTATCCTTCAAAACCGGCTTTCCAAAGCTTTTCATGGACGGATTAAACAGATTCTTATTGCCTCTCTGCCTTAATACTTTCCAAGGTGTTTGAAAGAGCAGTGGAGACATTTTAATGTTCTTAATCATAGTTTTGTGGCGAATGGTCACGTCACCGGTTTCATTGATTTGCAGGTGTATTGAAACTTCCTCTTCTGTGACATTATGAGATCATTGCTTTCTATCCAAATCCCATTCTGTGAACGCGTATGTCCAGTGGAGGCTGCCCGTACCCAAGCTAAGTTGTTCTTTCAGCCCCAGAGGCTCTAAAATCCAAAGAATGCTTGCTTGTCTAAAACGTCCAGCTCAATATCTGGACCTTTGCTTTATCTTTTCTTTTTTTATTTTTAACCAATAGCCTAGTTAGAAGGTCCATTTCTCTTTATTTTTGTTTCACTTTAAGTTCTGGGATACATGTGCAGAACGTGCAGGTTCGCTACATAGCTATACATGTGCCATGGTGGTTTGCTGCACCTGTCAACCTGTCATCTAGGTTTTAAGCCCTGCGTGCATTAGGTATTTGTCCTAATGCTCTTCCTCCCCTTACCCCCACCCCTGACAGGCCCTGGTGTGTGATGTTCCCCTCCCTGTGTCCATGTGTTCTCATTGTTCAAATCCCACTGATGAGTGAGAACATGTGGTGTTTGGTTTTCTGCTCCTGTGTGAGTTTGCTGAGGAGGATGACTTCCAGCGTCATCCGTGTCCCTGCAAAGGACATGAACTCATTCTTTTTTATGGCTGCCTAGTATTCCATGGTGTCTCTGTGCCACACGTTCTTTATCCAGTCTATCACTGATGGGCATATGGGTTGGTTCCAAGTCTTTGCTATTGTAGATAGTTCTGCAATAAACATACGTGTGCATGTGTGTTTATAGTAGAATGATTTATAATCCTTTGGGTATATACCCAGTAACGAGATTGCTGGGTCAAATGGTATTTCTGGTTCTAAATCCCTGAGGAATTGCCACACTGTCTTCTACAACGGTTGAACTATTTTTCATATAGTTTCTATTGCATAAGCACTTTCTTAAATAAAAAAGAGTTTTAGTTCCTCCTTACCCATATGTAGGCATTTTCTTTGCTTTTCTCTTTGAATTGCACGAGGAGGTCCTACAGTTTGATTTTGTGGGGGAGAGGACATTTTGCCGTGCTCCTGATCTCACCAGGAAGGCGTTTAGCCTTTTCCTGCTAAGTACAATCAATAGCTGTCAGTTTGTCAGGCGCTTTATAAGGTGGAAGAAATTGTCTCTATTCCTACTTTAAGAAATATATATATATATATATTTTAACATAAATGCATGTGTACATTTGTCAAGGGTCTTTTGGCAGGTACTGTAATCATATGCTTTTAATTCTTTATTCTGTTGTCATGGTGAGTTACCTTGATCTGTTTCAAAGGTTGAACCAACCCACCTGTCTGCGATACATTCTTTCCTGCCCCAACCCTTGGTCATGAAACATTCTTCCCTTCCCCTCCCCACCCCTCCCCTCCCGTCCCCTCCCCTTCCCTTCTTTTATATTTTTGAGACAGGGTCTCCCTCTGTCGCCAGGCTGGAGTGCAGTGGTGCGATCTCAGCTCACTGCAACCTCCGCCTCCCGGGTTCAAGCCATTCTCCTGCCTCAGCCTCCCGAGTAGCTGGGACTACAGGCACCACCACACCTGGTAATGTTTGTATTTTTAGTAGAGACGGAATTTCACCGTGTTGGCCAGGATGGTATCCATCTCTTGACCTCGTGATCCACCCGTCTCGGCCTCCCACAGTGCTGGGATGACAGGCGTGAGCCACCGCGCCCGGCCCATACTATTCTTTTCGTACTGGTGGTTTTGATCTGCTAACGTCTTGTGAACCCAGCATTCCCCGGATACTAACACCAGACAAAGACACTGTTAGACTCTAAAACGAATCGCAAAGATCTTTCATGAGCAAATAGGCAGAAAGTCTTTAATAGAATGTGCTGAGAAGTATATGCCTCTTATTTTCTGGAAGCATTTGTAGAGAACTGAGGGTTTTCTTTCTTGGATAATTGGTAGAATTTACCTGTACAGCTGTTTGGGATTAGAGTTTTCTTTGGGAGTATTTAATGACAAATTCAATTCCCTCATTCGGTGTATAACAGAGCAGTGAGTTGAGCTGGGCCTATGTCAAACCCAGAACCCCCACGGGATCCCAAGACCTTCCAATGAGCCAGATGCTGGAATGCAGCTCAGGACCCCACGGAACTCAGAGAACAGGCTTAAAAAGGGAGAACAATACCCTTTCGAGTCAGATAAAAACTGGGAGATTTCCACGTTTCTCTCTGACGCCATTTGGTGTGTTTATAAGTGTAATCTCGAGGGATAACTTGCAGTTCCAGGCCGAACAAAGGACCGTGACGCCTCAGCCCGGAGAGAAAGGCTTTGATTGTCTGCCATCCTCCCAGGAAAAAAATAAACGCGTTTTCCACGGTTCCGTTCCAACGTATCTTCCCCTTGGCATATTGCATCAAATGCTTTTTAATTTTATTTTTGGTGTGGGCTCATGACTCACACCCACACCCCAATGTCTGAAATCTACTTAATGTGCTCTGAGTACCCCTGTTGATTTAGCCTCATGCCAGAACCTTTGAGCAGGGCTCAGATGTTCCAGGAAGAAGAAAGTAATCATCACGTTGTGAGTTTGAGACATTTTTGAAACGTTCCTTTGCGTTTAGAGACACTGCTAGTTCTCATCTCTTACCATTCCCAGAGTATCACACGTGCTGCTTCCCTGAGCTAATAAAATCAATTTCTGCTGCTCGCACTTCGTCTTTCTCGGAAAGACGAGTCTCAGGCTATTTGTCTTGGCGAGGTGCCACTGAAGAGATTACAAGGAGAAACTGGTCTTGGATGTTCTGTCTTTAAAATCAGTCATCACGACTGGGCACGGTGGCTCACGCCTGTCATCCCAGCACTTTGGGAGGCCAAGGCGGGTGGATCACCTGAGGTCAGGAGTTCGAGACCAGCCTGGCCAACATGGTGAAACCCCGTCTCTACTAAAAATACAAAAAAAATTAGCCGGACGTGGTAGTGGGTGCCTGTAATCCCAGCTACTCAGGAGGCCGAGATGGGGGAATCGCTTGAACCTGAGAGGCGGAGGTTGCAGCGAGCCGAGAGCACGTCACTGCACTCCAGCCTGGGTGACAAGAGTGAAACTCCCTCTCAAAATCATCATCATCATCATCATCATCTCCTGGGTTTTTTGTTTGTTTGTTTGTTTCTGTTTGTTTTGTTGGTTTGTTTGTGTTCTTTTGAGATGGAGTCTTGCTCTGTCACCCAGTCTGGAGTGCAGTGGCGCAATCTCGGCTCACTGTAACCTCCGCCTCCCGGGTTCCCGCCATTCTCCTGACTCAGTCGCCCAAGTAGCTGGGATTACAGGTGCCCACCACCACACCTGGCTAATTTTTGTATTTTTCATAGAGATGGGGTTTCGCCATGTCAGCCAGGCTGGTCTTGAACTCCTGACCTCAGGTGATTCACTTGCGTTGGCCTCCCAAAGTGCTGGGATTACAGCTGCGAGCCACCGTGCCCAGCCAGAATGATCTGGTTTTAAACATCAATACTGCTGAGGCTGAGAAAACCTTCTTTAGATGAGAGACTCCGTCTGTCTACATGTTCTCTCTCTCTTTCATCTGTCATTATTTTTATTATTCTATCTGTTCATTTATCTATTAATATCTATGTATCTTCTATGTATCATCTATTATCTAACATCTACCTGTATCTATATGCCATTTATTATCATGTATCTATCCATCATCTATATCTATCACCTATCATTCTGTGTCTCGATCTTTTTTCTGTCATCTATGTATATCAACTATCATCTATCTATCGTGTCTATCATCTATTTATTTTTCTATCATCTGTGCATTGATGTATCTGGCATCTATTATCCCTCTCTATCATCTATGGATCTATCTACATATCTATCTACCTACTTAGCATCTGTCTATCATCTATTGATCTCTCTACATATCTACCTACCTACTCAGCATCTCTGTATCTCTGTATCTATCATCTATTGATCTATCTACACATCTATCTACCTACCTAGTTAGCAACTATCATCTGTTATCTATCTACATACCTATCTACCTACCTACTTAGCATCTATCTATCTATCTATCTATGCATCTATCTATCATCTATTGATCTACATATCTATCTACTTAGCATCTATCATTGGTTGATCTGTCTACATATTTATATACCTACCTCCTTAGCATCTATGTATCTATGTATCTATCTATCTATCTATCTATCTATCTATCTATCTATCTATCTATCATCTATTGATCTAGCTTCATATCTACCTATCTACTTAGCATCTATCATCTATTGATCTATCTACATGTCTATATACCTACCTCCTTAGCATCTATCATCTATCTGTCTATCTATCATCTATTGATCTATCTATATATCTGTATACCCACCTCCTTAGCATCTATGTATCTATCTATCTATCTATCTATCTATCTATCTATCTATCTATCTATCTATCATCTTCTATTTACCTAAGTATTCTCTCTCTGTCTCTCTGTCTCTCTCTCTCTCTCTCTCCAGCTCTCACTCTTGCTCTCTCTCTCCCTTGCTCTCTCCCTACTACCTATCTATTATATATCTATCTATGGCAGTTGCTAGCAACCAGGTATGATGTTTTGCCCTAGGGCACATTTGGCAATGTCTGAACATAGTCTTGGTGTCTCAAGGCTGTTTGGATAGCCTTTCATCAGGAAATCCTCATGGTTCTGCCCTCAGCGTGTATCCCGGAGGTGAGTACATTATGACCTCCAGGGCGCCCAGTGAGGTCTCAGCCCTCCACCACACACCCTCTGCTTGACTTCTGAAGCCATTTCTTCCTGGTCTTTCTGCCGCTTACCTGCCGCTTGGTCTATCAACCCTAGATAATCCTGGGGAATAATCATGCTGTTACCTGAGTGGGCTGCTTTGAAGAATGTGTCCCAAATCCATCCGACGGGAACCTCAGAATGCGAACTTACTTGGAAATAAGATTTTTGCAGAAGTGATGAGTTAACATGAGATTGTATTGGAGTCGCATGGGCCTTAAGTCCAGTGAGAGGTGTGCTCACAAGAGACAGAAGAGGAGACACAGATGACACAGACGAGGAGGCCACGTGGACACGGAGGCAGAGACTGGAATGATGTGACCACAAGCCCATGGACACCTGCCACCCCCAGGAGCTGGGAGAGGCGGGAAGATCCTCCCCTAGAACCTCCAGAGGGAGCTCAGCCCTGAGACGCATTCAGTTCAGACTTGTGGTCTGCAGGACTGGGAGAGGATAAATTTCTGTTCTGCCTATCTGACTATCATCTATCTATCATCTCTATTTATCTGTCATCTCTATCTATCATCTACCTATCTATGTATCTATCTGTCTATCTATCTCTCATCTCCATCTATCTATTATCTATTGATCTATCATCAATCTATTATCTACTGTCTATCTATCCTTTCCATCTATCATCTCTATTTATCTATTCTATCTGCCTATTATGTATGTATCTCTCCTCTCCATCTATTATCTATCAATCTATCATCTATTATCTATCAATCATCTGTCTATGTATCTCTTATCTCTATCTATTATCTATTGATCTATCATCTATTATCTACCTATCTATCTATCTCTCATCTCCATCTATCTATTACCTATCGATCTATCATCGGTCTATCAGCTATTATCGATCTATCTATCCTTTCCATCTATCATCTCTATTTATCTATTCTATCTCTGTCTATTTATTATCTATCTATGTATCTCTCATCTCCATCTATTATCTATCGATCTATCATCTGTCATCTATCTATCAATCAACTGTCTATGTATCTCTTATCTCCATCTATATATTATCTATCTGTTGATCTATCATCTATTATGGTAGATAGATCTATCTATCTATTATCTATGTATCTCTCATCTCCATCTGTGTATTATCTATTATCTATTGATCCATTGTCTATCTATCATCTATTATCTATCTATCATCTATTATCTATGTATCTATCTATGTATCTATGTACCTATCTATCTATCTATCTATCTATCTATCTATCTATCTATCTATCCATCCATCCATCCATTCATCCTTTACATCTGTCTATGATCTATCATTTACTATGGTGTCCCCAGAATCACCCCCCTGGGCTCTCATCAGCAATGAGAATGACTGAATCCCAAGGGACGTTGTTTCACTCAGGGTCTCTGGACACCATCTCTGGACACCCTCCTGTTTCCTAACTCAAACCGCCACAGCCCAAGATAAACATTTCCGCTGGAATGTCCACTTTGTGAACCTGCAGGAAGAAATTTCTATCCTTCAGGTTCCAGTCGTGATTTCGTCATTTCTGCTGGCTGATTGCTCTGTGATTTGTTAATGACCCACTTGCTCTTCAGTGACCACAATTTAATCTCAACTTAACAGGGTCACGCTCCATATGCAGAGCTTGGCAGATGTTTTCTTACTGGCCAAAGACTGGACTTCTCAGGCGTGTGTTTTCAGAGACTGCTCAGAATCTACGGGCAGGAATGTCAGAGCTAATTTCAGGTCTTAGGAACTCAGCAGAAAATTAGGTAGTGAGTTTTCTTTCCGTGCACACCTTGCTGTTCAATTATTTATTTATTTATTTTTGAGACGGGGTCTCGCTCTGTCGCCCAGGCTGGAGTGCAGTGGCACAATCTTGGCTCACTGCAACTTCTGCCTCCCAGGTTCAAGCGATTCTCCTGTCTCAGCCTCCTGAGTAACTGGGATTACAGGTGCCTGCCACCACACCCGACTAATTTTTTGTATTCTTAGTAGAGATGGGGATTCACCATGTTGGCCAGGCTGGTCTCAAACTCCTGACCTCAGGTGATCCACCCCTTCAGCCTCCCAAAGTGCTGGGATGACAGGACTGAGCCACCACGCCCGGCCCCAGCATCAATTCTGATGCCTTAGTGTGTAGAACAGCTCAGGAACCATGGATCTGGCTTGGCGTTTGCAGACACCAGGTGCTTTCTCTATAAGCTGGGCCCCTTTCCATCTCTTCTTATGGACTGGATTCAGCACACCACCACTGCTCAGACACACGGGTTGAAACCCTGACTCCCCCATTGTGGCTGTATTTGGAGACAGGGTCTGTAAGGAGGTAACTGAGGTCAAATGTGATCATAAGGGTGCAGTTGTAACCTGATAGAATTGTGTCTTTACAAGAAGAATATTGGCCGGGCATGTTGGCTTACGCCTGTAATCTTAGCACCTTGGGAAGCCGAGGTGTGTGGATTGCTTGAGGTCAGGAGTTCAAGACCAGCCTGACCCACGTGGTGAAACCCTGTCTCTACTAAAAATACAAAAAAAAAGTTAGCTGAGTGTGGTGGTGGGCGCCTGTAATCCAAGCTACTCAGGAGGCTGAGGCAGGAGAATCCCTTGAATCCGGGAGAAGGAGGTTACAGTGAGCTGAGATCAAGTCACTGCCTTCCAGCCTGGGTGACAGAGCGAGACTCCATCTTAAAAAAAAAAGAAGAGGATCACCTTTTACCCTCAAGTAGACCCCACCGTCTTTTGTTTCTCTCCTTGTTTTCATGTCTTCTGAATGTTTCACTCCCACTTGTCAGTGAGAACAGGTCATATTTCATTTTCTGCTCCTGTATTAGTTGCTGAGGAAATAGCCTCCAGCTCCAGCCACATCCTTGCAGGGGACATGATCTCCTTCTTTTTTTTCTTTTCTTTTTTTTTTTTTTTTTTTTTTTTTTTTTTTTTTTTTTTTTTTTTTTTGAGACAGTGTTTCACTCTTGTTGCCCAGGCTGGAGTGCAATGGCACAATCTCAGCTCACCGCAACCTCTGCCTCCCGGGTTCAAGCGATTCTCCTGCCTCAGCCTCCGGAGTAGCTGGGATGACAGGCTTGCACCACCATGCCTGGCTACTTTTGTATTTTTAGTAGAGACGGGGTTTCTCCATGTTGGTCAGGCTGGTCTCGAACTCCCGACCTCAGGTGATCCACCCCCCTCAGCCTCCCAAAGTGCTGGGATGACAGGCGTGAGGCCCCGTGCCCGCGCCATCTCATTCTTTTTTTATGGCTGCATAGTATTCCACGGTGTATAGCTACCCACATTTTCTTTATCCAGTTTATCACTAGTGAGCATTGATGTTGATTCCATCTTTTTGCTGTTGTGAACGGTGACGTGAACAGGCAGTTTTGAAAGAAGACATACGTATGGTCAAGAGTCATATGAGAAAAATGCTCAACATCACTAATCATTAGAGAAATGCAAATCAAAACCACAATGAGATACCATCTCATGCCAGTCAGAATGGCTATTACTGCAAAACCATAAAACAGCAGATGCTGATGAGGTTGCAGAGAAAAGGGAACGCATATACGCTGCTGGTGGGAATATAAATTAGTTCAACCATCGTGGAAAGCATTGTGGCAACTCCTCAAAGCACTAAAAATAGAATTACCATTCGACCCAGCCATCCCATGATTGGATATATACCCGAAGGAATATCAATTGTTCTAGCATAAATGGCCAGGCGTGGTGGCTCACGCCTGTCATCCCAGCACTTTAGGAGGCCGAGGCAGGTGGATCACAAGGTCAGGAGATCGAGACTGGCCTGACCAATATATGAAACCCTGTCTGCACTAAAAATACAAAATTTTTGTACTAAAAATACAAAAATTAGCTGGGCATGGTGGCTCATGCCTGACATCCCAGCACTTTGGGAGGCTGAGGCAGGTGGATCACCTGAGGTTAGGAGTTCGAGACCATCCCGGCCAACATGGTGAAACCCCATCTCTACTAAAAATACAAAAATTAATCAGGCATAGTGGCTCACACCTCTAATCCCAACACTTTGGGAGGCCAAAGCGGGCGGATCACCTGAGGTCAGGAGTTTGAGACCAGCCTGGCCAACATGGTGAAACCCCGTCTCTACTACAAATACAAAACTTAGCCAGGCGTGGTGGCTCATGCCTGTCATCCCAGCTACTCGGGAGGCTGAGGCAGGAGAATCACTTGAACCCAGGAGGCAGAGGTTGCCGTGAGCTGAAATCCTGCCATTGCATTCCAGCCTGGGTGACATAGTGAGACTTGGTCTCAATAATAATAATGATAAATAAATAAATTGTTCTAGCATAAAGACACACGCACACGAATATTCACAGCAGCACTAACTTTTGGCTTTCTCTTCTGGTAGGATGCAAACGTTTTCACGGGTCGGTGCCATTTTATTGTGTTTTATTTGGAGCTGTTTGCTGTCAATGGCTGCTGTTAGCAAGCATCTGTGACCTGTGGTGAGTTACTCCTAAGCAGTGGCTCTGAATGCTGGCTGTAGAAAAGCATTTTATGGGAGCTTTTAGAAAATACTGAGGCTAGAACCCACCCCCAGAGACCCATGTTTCTTTGATGGCAGGTGTTGGCTGGGTAACAGGAGTCCTAAGGTATCAGCAAGGGGTGGTGAAATGCAGAGAGTTTGAGAACTGCTGAGCTAGGCAGGTGTCGTGCACCTTAACTCCCCCTCCCCAGTGGGTTGGGGGTGCCCTCAGGAGTCAGTGAGGAGCCTCCAGTCTGGAGGCGGCTTCAGCAGCTTGGCTGCAAGCGAGACCACCCAGGTCCACTTTGTAAATAGATCCATACAGGCCAGCCAAGAAGAATCGATTTTCAGTGGCCTGTGGCCTGCTGCCCTGCAAAGCCCATTTGTCATCTGATCCCATCCCTGTCCAGCGCAGCTTTCAAATCTCGGTGGGACGCCCTGAAGCCTGTGGAGACAGAAGGGCTGTTTCTGTAGGGTTGCCGGTGGTTGCTCCAAGCTGCTCAGCTCTGCGTCTCGGGGGGCCGCCATCCCCTGAGACTCAGTGAGAAAGAAAACAAGGGCTAGAAGGAGGGTTAGCCGCATGGGGGAGAGAGTTTCAGACATGGCACGCTGCAGCGTGCTGTTATACAAAATGCAGCCTATTGTCATGCTTTGTGTTATATATACTTTATAGCACCTGTAAGAGGCACAATATGTAATCGTGCCATTGTTGAAAAAGATATACATAAGACATATATAAGATATACAAATTTATATATAAGACACATATAAGATATACAAATATATATAAGACATGTATAAGATGTATAAATATATCTTATATATAAGACATGTATAAGATATACAAATATATCTTATATGTAAGACATGTATAAGATGTATAAATATATCTTATATATAAGACATGTATAAGATATACAAATATATCTTATATGTAAGACATGTATAAGATGTATAAATATATCTTATATGTAAGACATGTATAAGATGTATAAATATATCTTATATATGACATGTATAAGATATATAAATATATATGACATGTATAAGAGATATAAATGTATAAATAATCTTATATTTAGATATTTATATCTCTTATATATGACTTATATATCTTATATATGATATATAAATATATAAATATATCTTATATATGATATATAAAAGATATATTAAAAGATAGATATTTATAGATAAAAGATATATAAAAGATATATAAAAATATGTATATAAGATATATAAAAGATATATAAAGATATATATTTATATATATATAAAATATACATATATATATATATATATATTTTTTTTTTTTTTGCAGGAGTCTCACTCTGTCACCCAGGCTGCAGAGCAGTGGCGTAATCTTTGCTGACTGCAACCTCCGCCTCCCGGGTTTAAGTGATTCTCCTGCCTCAGCCTCCCGAGTAGCTGGGACTACAGGCACCTGCCACCACGCCTGGCTAATTTTTTGTATTTTTTTTTAGTAGAGATGGGGTTTCACCGTATTAGCCAGGATGGTCTCGATCTCCTGACCTCGTGATCCACCCTCCTCGGCCTCCCAAAGTGCTGGGATGACAGGTGTGAGCCACTGCCTCCGACCTATATGTGTTTTATCATATATATTATACACGGCATAGTACAGCTTTGTAGAAAAAAATTAGATTTTCCCACCTTGCATATAGATGTACACATATTCTATCCTCCAGGATAGTAACCGTATTACACATTATAATATATTATGTGTTATGTATAAAGTATGATATGGTATATGTTTAAATATCCAATAGTGCAATTTGTAGAAAATATAAGGTTTTCTCAGTTTGCAATATAGATGTATGTGTATTTTTTTATATATTGTCTACAATAGTTACATGTGCATAATAGTATATATAATATATATTATACACGTAATGCATTATATATATATACTTGACGATATGATAGAATATATAACAGTGGGCCAGGCGTGGTGGCTCACGCCTGTCATCCCAGCACTTTGGGAGGCCGAGGCAGGTGGATCATAAGGTCAGGAGTTCCAGACCAGCCTGGCCAACATGGTGAAACCCTGTCTCTACTAAAAATACAAAAATGAGCCAGGCGTGATGGCAGCCACCAGTAATCCCAGCTACTCTGGAGGCTAAGGCAGGAGAATCACTTGAACCCAGGAGGCAGAGGTTGCAGTGAACCAAGATTGCGCCACTGCACTCCAGCCTGGGTGACAGAGCAAGAGTCTGTCTGAAAAAAATAAAAAATTATATAATAGTGCAATTTCATAGGAAAGATAGAATTTTCCCACTTTACATACAGATATACATATAGTCTATTTTAAATTCCATTATCTACAATACAAATAATATTATGTATGTATAACACTGTATAACATACATAGTTACATGTATAATGGATAATGTATAATATATAGTTATATAATATAAAGTTACATGTATAATGAGTAATGTATATTATATAGTTATATAATATAAAGTTATATATATAATGGATAATGTATAATATATAGTTACATAATATAGTTATATATAATGGATAATGGATAATATATAGCTATATAATGTATACTTATGTCTATATAACACATGTGTGTACATATAACACCCATGGCTGTAAGTATATAACACATATGTGTGTATATGATGCATATGCATATATGTATACATGATACACACTTACGTAGATAAGACGTAGATACATATGGGTTCATATAGACGATTTTGGCTTGGGGCTAGCCTCTTCAGTGGGCAGCTTCCAGCAGTCAGTGGGACATGCACCCTAAACCTCAGGCTCGTACGTATTAGGGACATTACTCTGTGCCCAGGACAGCACATCCCTGGGCTGGGGTGAGTCCATGGTGGGAGCTGCAGGTGGGGTGCACAGGGAGAGAGACTCTGATCCGGA
>NC_045456.1:22086080-22089936 GCF_002776525.5 Piliocolobus tephrosceles | reverse complement strand
GAGTGATGGCCTTCAGAGGTGGTGCTTTTGGGAGATGATAAGTTAGTGAGGTCGGAGCCTCGTTAAGGGGATTCCTGTCCTATAAAAGGGACCCCAGAGAGCTCCAGTGTCCCTTCCACCATGCGAGGATACAGACAGAAGGTGTTGTCTATGAACCAGGAAGTGGTGTTTCCACCAGACACTGAATCTCACGTCTGGATCCTGGACACTCAACCTCCAGAACTGTGAGACGTAAAGGTCGGCTGCTTATAAGCTGCCCAAGACCCCATCCTGAAACATGAAGTTTCCAGCCCCAGCAAAAGCGGGGAAAATGTTTATGGACAGAAGAGTCATGTCCTACCATGATTCCTGTATTGAAATCCTCAACCCTAAGAGGATGGTGTTGGGAGATGGGGCCATGGGAAGGTGATGAGGTAGTAAGGGTGGGACCCCATCAATGTGATCAGTGCCCTTAGAAAAGGGATCTCAGAGAGCTCCTTCACCCCTTCCACCAGGTGAGGACACAGCCAGAAGGCTCCATCTATGAGGCAGGAAGTGGGTCCAAGCCACGCCTTGATCTTGGACTCCCAGCCTCCTGAACTGTGAGCAAAATATGTCAGTTGTTCATAAGCCACCCAGTCTATGGTACTGTATTTTTTGTTTTGTTTTGTTTTTAGATGGAGTCTTGCTCTGTCGCCAGGCTGGAGTGCAGTGGCATGATCTTGGATCACTGCAACCTCTGCCTCCCGGGTTCAAGTGATTCTCCTGCCTCAGCCTCCCGAGTAGCTGGGATTTCAGGCACCTGCCACCACACCTGGCTAATTTTTTGTATTTTTAGTAGAGACAGCGTTTCATCGTGTTGGCCAGGCTGGTCTCGATCTCCTGACCTCGTGATCCACCCACCTTGGCCTCTCAAAGTTCTAGGATGAGGTATTTTTTTTATAGCAGCCTGAAATGGACAAACACACAAAGATGAAAAAAATAATTCTAGTCATGTTCTCCAGGCTTTAGAACAGCAGCAGATTAGGCAAGCTCATGCCATGAAAATGGTGAGACCCTTTCAAGTCGTTGGACAGTAATTCCTTTCCCATGTGTTTTTTTTTTCCTAAGGATAAAAGTGGAAAATGGGCCGGGCACGGTGCCTCACACCTGTAATCTCAGCACTCAGCCTAGGTGGGAGGATCATGAGGTCAGGAGTTCAACACCAGCCTGGCCAATATGGTGAAACCCCGTCTCTACTAAAAACACAAAAATTAACCGGGCGTCTTGGTGTGCACCTGTAGTCCCAGCTACTCAGGAGGCTGAGGCAGGAGAATCGCTTGAACCTGGGAGGCAGAGGTTGCGGTGAGCCTAGATCGAGACACTGCACTCCAGCCTGGGTGGCAGAGCGAGGCTCCGTCTCAAAAAAAAGAAAAAGAAAAAAAAAAGTCAAGTGAAGCATTAAGGATCAGACTGTGTTGCCGTGACATTTATAAATGGAGAAAACTCGAGAGGGGTCGCATGTCCAAGGACCAGGACCTGGCCAGGTAATAGCAAAGCGTCCATCTAAGTGACAGTGAAAAAATAGTGTGGATGGTCCCCTCCCAGAGGGAAACCCAGCACATTTTCCAGTGGAGAAAACGGGACTGATGAGGGAACATCACAGCAAGGATGGTGCTGTCTGGGAAAGGGCTTGCACTGGTGTGAAAAGCAGCTGGAAAGCAGCACATCAATCTACTCACAGAGATTATCTGGATGCAGCAGAAAACGAAGGTGGCACGTGTGTCTGGTTCGCATTTCATAAATATTTGCAATGTTTTTAATGAATGAATTAATTTCTTTATTATTTTTGAGATGGAGTTTTGCTCTTGTCGCCCAGGCTGGAGTGCAGTGGCGTGATCTCGGCTCACTGCAGCCTCCGCCTCTGGGGTTCAAGCGATTGTCCTGCCTCAGCCTCCTGAGTAGCTGGGATTACAGGCGCCTGCCACCACGCCCGGCTAATTTTTGAACTTTTAGTAGAGATGGGGTTTCACCATGTTGGCGAGACTGGTCTCGAACTCCCGACCTCAGGTGATCCGCCCACCTCGGCCTCCCAGAGTGCTGGGATTTCAGGCGTGAGCCACCATGGCCAGCTAATATTTGTGTTTTTAGTAGAGACGGGGTTTCTCCATATTGGCCAGGCTGGCCTCGAACTCCCGACCTCAGGTGATCCGCCCACCTCGGCCTCCCAAAGTGCTGGGATTACAGGTGTTAACCACCGAGCCTGGCCACATTTTTCCCCTCTTATAATGACAGTATCACGTTGGATCACGGGTCAGCTCTGCTTCATTCTAACGAAATCTTTACAAATCACACCTGCCAAGGCTCTGTTTCCAAATGAGGTCCCGGTCGAGCTTCTGAGCAGACGTGAACGTGGAGGGGTACACGTTTCAACACAACTGACATGAAACAAAGTCTTTTTCTTCATAATCAGCGAATATCATGAGGTCGTTTGTATTCTGAGAGGAGGTGGGAGTTCATCTCCTCTCAGAGGATGGCTCAGAGTCCAGGTGAGCAGGGCTGGGCTGCTAGGCGGTGCCGTCCTTGCGCGAAGCCTGAGGGATACCTGATTTCCATTCTTTTGTTCTGGCCATGGTGGGCGTCATAATTTGTGGGCACGGGGGTGAGCGGAGTCAACGTGACATCACAGGAAGCTGTTGCGGGTGGAATATGTAAAGGGATTACAGGCCGGGCGCGGCGGCTCACGCCTGTCATCCCAGCATTTCGGGAGGCCGAGGCGGGTGGAGCACCTGAGGTCGGGGGTTCGAGACCAGCCTGGCCAATATGGTGAAACCCCATCTCTTCAAAGAATAATAAAATAAAATAATAAATAAATAAATAAATAAATAAAATAGGCTGGGTACGGCAGCTCATGCCTGTCATCCCAGCATTTCAGGAGGCCCAGGCGGGTGGATCACCTGAGGTCAGGGGTTCGAGACCAGCTTGGCCAATATGGTGAAACCCCATCTCTTCAAAACATAATAAAATAAAATAATAAATAAATAAATAAATAATATAGGCTAGGCATCATGGCTCATGCCTGTCATCCCAGCATTTGGGAGGCCGAGGCAGATGAAGCACCTGAGTTCGGGGGTTCGAGACCAGCCTGGCCAATATGGTGAAATCCCATCTCTTCAAAAAATAATGAAATAAAATGATAAATAAATAAAATAGGCTGGGTACGGAAACCCCATCTCTTCAAAAAATAATAAAATAAAATGATAAATAAATAAAATAGGCTGGGTACGGCGGCTCATGCCTGTCATTCCAGCACTTTGGGAGGCTGAGGTGGGTGGAGCACCAGACACTGGAAGTTCAAGACCAGCCTGGTCAATATGGTGAAACCCCCTCTTCAAAAAATAATAAAATAAAATAATAAATAAATAAATAAATAAATAATATAGGCTAGGCATCATGGCTCATGCCTGTCATCCCAGCATTTGGGAGGCCGAGGCGGGTGGAGCACCTGAGGTCGGGGGTTCGAGACCAGCCTGGCCAATATGGTGAAATCCCATCTCTTCAAAAACTAATAAAATGAAATGATAAATAAATAAATAAATAGGCTGGGCGTCATGGCTCATGCCTGTCATCCCAGCACTTTGGGAGGCCGAGGCAGGTGGAGCACCTGAGGTCAGGGGTTCGAGACCAGCCTGGCGAATATGGTGAAACCCCATCTCTTCAAAAAATAATAAAATAAAATAATAAATAAATAAATAAATAAAATAGGCTGGGTACGGCGGCTCATGCCTGTCATCCCAGCACTTTGGGAGGCCAAGGTGGGTGGAGCACCAGACACTGGAAGTTCAAGACCAGCCTGGTCAATATGGTGAAACCCCCTCTTCAAAAAATAATAAAATAA